>NW_026781249.1:300000-435000 GCF_030144855.1 Hypanus sabinus | reverse complement strand
CAGAGTGGACTTGGAGTTCGGGTGCGGGAGTTGAAGAGAGAAGACATGAGAGGACGAAGCTGGTGGACCGCAGGACGGAGTGGACTTGTAGTGCGGGTGCGGGAGTTGAAGAGAGAAGACATGAGAGGAGTGAGATGGGAGACCGCAGGACGGAGTGGATGGAGTTCGGGTGCGGGAGTTGAAGAGAGAAGACATGAGAGGAGTGATATGGGAGACCGCAGGACGGAGTGGACTTGGAGTGCGGGTGCGGGAGTTGAAGAGAGAAGACATGAGAGGAGTGAGCTGGGAGACCGCAGGACGGAGTGGATGGAGTGCGGGTGCAGGAATTGAAGAGAGAAGACATGAGAGGACGAAGCTGGTGGACCGCAGGACGGAGTGGACATGGAGTGCGGGTGCGGGTGCTGAAGAGAGAAGACATGAGAGGAGTGAGCTGGAGGACCGCAGGACGGAGTGGATGGAGTTCGGGTGCGGGAATTGAAGAGAGAAGACATGAGTGGAGTGAGCTGGTGGACCGCTGGACGGAGTGGATGGAGTTCGGGTGCGGGAATTGAAGAGAGAAGACATGAGAGGAGTGAGCTGGTGGACCGCAGGACGGAGTGGACTTGGACTGCGGGTGCGGGTGCTGAAGAGAGAAGTCATGAGAGGAGTGAGATGGGAGACCGCAGGACGGAGTGGATGGAGTTCGGGTGCGGGAATTGAAGAGAGAAGACATGAGAGGAGTGAGCTGGTGGACTGCAGGACGGAGTGGATGGAGTTCGGGTGCGGGAATTGAAGAGAGAAGACATGAGAGGAGTGAGCTGGAGGACCGCAGGACGGAGTGGATGGAGTTCGGGTGCGGGAATTGAAGAGAGAAGACATGAGTGGAGTGAGCTGGTGGACCGCAGGACGGAGTGGATGGAGGTCGGGTGCGGGAATTGAAGAGAGAAGACATGAGAGGACGAAGCTGGTGGACCGCAGGATGGAGTGGATGGAGTTCGGGTGCGGGAGTTGAAGAGAGAAGACATGAGAGGAGTGAGCTGGTGGACCGCAGGATGGAGTGGATGGAGTGCGGGTGCGGGAGTTGAAGAGAGAAGACATGAGGGGAGTGAGCTGGTGGACCGCAGGACGGAGTGGATGGAGTTCGGGAGCGGGAGTTGAAGAGAGAAGACATGAGAGGAGTGAGATGGGAGACCGCAGGACGGAGTGGACTTGGAGTGCGGGTGCGGGAGTTGAAGAGAGAAGACATGAGAGGAATGAGCTGGTGGACCGCAGGTTGGAGTGGATGGAGTGCGGGTGCGGGAGTTGAAGAGAGAAGACATGAGAGGAGTGAGCTGGTGGACCGCAGGACGGAGTGGATGGAGTTCGGGAGCGGGAGTTGAAGAGAGAAGACATGAGAGGAGTGAGATGGGAGACCGCAGGACGGAGTGTATGGAGTTCGGGTACGGGAGTTGAAGAGAGAAGACATGAGAGGAGTGAGCTGGTGGACCGCAGGACGGAGTGGATGGAGTTCGGGTGCGGGAGTTGAAGAGAGAAGACATGAGAGGAGTGAGCTGGGAGACCGCAGGACGGAGTGGATGGAGTGCGGGTGCGGGAGTTGAAGAGAGAAGACATGTGAGGAGTGAGCTGGTGGACCGCAGGACGGAGTGGATGGAGTTCGGGAGCGGGAGTTGAAGAGAGAAGACATGAGAGGAGTGAGCTGGTGGACCGCAGGACGGAGTGGATGGAGTGCGGGTGCGGGAGTTGAAGAGAGAAGACATGAGAGGAGTGAGCTGGTGGACCGCAGGACGGAGTGGATGGAGTTCGGGAGCGGGAGTTGAAGGGAGAAGACATGAGAGGAGTGAGCTGGGAGACCGCAGGGCGGAGTGGACTTGGAGTGCGGGAGCGGGAGTTGAAGAGAGAAGACATGAGAGGAGTGAGCTGGTGGACCGCAGGACGGAGTGGATGGAGTGCGGGTGCGGGAATTGAAGAGAGAAGACATGAGAGGAGTGAGATGGGAGACCGCAGGACGGAGTGGATGGAGTGCGGGTGCGGGAATTGAAGTGAGAAGACATGAGTGGAGTGAGATGGGAGACCGCACGACGGAGTGGATGGAGTGCGGGTGCGGGAATTGAAGAGAGAAGACATGAGAGGAGTGAGATGGGAGACAGCAGGACGGAGTGGACTTGGAGTGCGGGTGCGGGAGTTGAAGAGAGAAGACATGAGAGGAGTGAGCTGGTGGAACGCAGGACGGAGTGGATAGAGTTCGGGTGCGGGAGTTGAAGAGAGAAGACATGAGAGGAGTGAGCTGGTGGACCGCAGGACGGAGTGGATGGAGTGCGGGTGCGGGAGTTGAAGAGAGAAGACATGAGAGGAGTGAGCTGGTGGACCGCAGGACGGAGTGGATGGAGTTCGGGTGCGGGAATTGAAGAGAGAAGACATGAGTGGAGTGAGCTGGGGGACCGCAGGACGGAGTGGACTTGGAGTGCGGGTGCGGGAGTTGAAGAGAGAAGACATGAGAGGACGAAGCTGGGAGACTGCAGGACGGAGTGGATGGAGTTCGGGAGCGGGAGTTGAAGAGAGAAGACATGAGAGGACGTAGCTGGTGGACCGCAGGACGGAGTGGACTTGTAGTGCGGGTGCGGGAGTTGAAGAGAGAAGACATGAGAGGAGTGATATGGGAGACCGCAGGACGGAGTGGACTTGGAGTGCGGGTGCGGGAGTTGAAGAGAGAAGACATGAGAGGAGTGAGCTGGTGGACCGCAGGACGGAGTGGACATGGAGTTCGTGTGCGGGAATTGAAGAGAGAAGACATGAGAGGAGTGAGCTGGGAGACCGCAGGACGGAGTGGATGGAGTGCGGGTGCGGGAATTGAAGAGAGAAGACATGAGAGGACGAAGCTGGTGGACCGCAGGACGGAGTGGACGGAGTGCGGGTGCGGGAGCTGAAGAGAGAAGACATGAGAGGAGTGAGATGGGAGACCGCAGGACGGAGTGGATGGAGTTCGGGTGCGGGAATTGAAGAGAGAAGACATGAGAGGAGTGAGCTGGTGGACCGCAGGACGGAGTGGATGGAGTTCGTGTGCGGGAATTGAAGAGAAAAGACATGAGAGGAGTGAGCTGGAGGACCGCAGGACGGAGTGGATGGAGTTCGGGTGCGGGAATTGAAGAGAGAATACATGAGAGGAGTGAGCTGGTGGAACGCAGGACGGAGTGGATGGAGTTCGGGTGCGGGAATTGAAGAGAGAAGACATGAGAGGAGTGAGCTGGAGGACCGCAGGACGGAGTGGATGGATTTCGGGTGCGGGAATTGAAGAGAGAAGACATGAGAGGAGTGAGATGGTGGACCGCAGGACGGAGTGGACTTGGACTGCGGGTACGGGAGTTGAAGACAGAAGACATGAGAGGACGAAGCTGGTGGACCGCAGGATGGAGTGGATGGAGTTCGGGTGCGGGAGTTGAAGAGAGAAGACATGAGAGGAGTGAGCTGGTGGACCGCAGGATGGAGTGGATGGAGTGCGGGTGCGGGAGTTGAAGAGAGAAGACATGAGAGTAGTGAGCTGGTGGACCGCAGGACGGAGTGGATGGAGTTCGGGAGCGGGAGTTGAAGAGAGAAGACATGAGTGGAGTGAGATGGGAGACCGCAGGACGGAGTGGACTTGTGCGGGTGCGGGAGTTGAAGAGAGAAGACATGAGAGGAGTGAGCTGGTAGACCGCAGGATGGAGTGGATGGAGTGCGGGTGCGGGAGTTGAAGAGAGAAGACATGAGAGGAGTGAGCTGGAGGACCGCAGGACGGAGTGGATGGAGTTCGGGTGCGGGAATTGAAGAGAGAAGACATGAGAGGAGTGAGCTGGTGGACCGCAGGACGGAGTGGACTTGGACTGCGGGTGCGGGAGTTGAAGACAGAAGACATGAGAGGACGAAGCTGGTGGACCGCAGGATGGAGTGGATGGAGTTCGGGTGCGGGAGTTGAAGAGAGAAGACATGAGAGGAGTGAGCTGGTGGACCGCAGGATGGAGTGGATGGAGTGCGGGTGCGGGAGTTGAAGAGAGAAGACATGAGTGGAGTGAGCTGGTGGACCGCAGGACGGAGTGGATGGAGTTCGGGAGCGGGAGTTGAAGAGAGAAGACATGAGAGGAGTGAGATGGGAGACCGCAGGACGGAGTGGACTTGGAGTGCGGGTGCGGGAGTTGAAGAGAGAAGACATGAGAGGAATGAGCTGGTGGACCGCAGGACGGAGTGGATGGAGTGCGGGTGCGGGAGTTGAAGAGAGAAGACATGAGAGGAGTGAACTGGTGGACCGCAGGACGGAGTGGATGGAGTTCGGGAGCGGGAGTTGAAGAGAGAAGACATGAGAGGAGTGAGATGGGAGACCGCAGGACGGAGTGGATGGAGTTCGGGTACGGGAGTTGAAGAGAGAAGACATGAGATGAGTGAGCTGGTGGACCGCAGGACGGAGTGGATGGAGTTCGGGTGCGGGAGTTGAAGAGAGAAGACATGAGAGGAGTGAGCTGGGAGACCGCAGGACGGAGTGGATGGAGTGCGGGTGCGGGAGTTGAAGAGAGAAGACATGTGAGGAGTGAGCTGGTGGACCGCAGGACGGAGTGGATGGAGTTCGGGAGCGGGAGTTGAAGAGAGAAGACATGAGAGGAGTGAGCTGGTGGACCGCAGGACGGAGTGGATGGAGTGCGGGTGCGGGAGTTGAAGAGAGAAGACATGAGAGGAGTGAGCTGGTGGACCGCAGGACGGATGGATGGAGTTCGGGAGCGGGAGTTGAAGAGAGAAGACATGAGAGGAGTGAGCTGGTGGGCCGCAGGACGGAGTGGATGGACTGCGGGTGCGGGAATTGAAGAGAGAAGACATGAGATGAGTGAGATGGGAGACCGCAGGACGGAGTGGATGGAGTGCGGGTGCGGGAATTGAAGAGAGAAGACATGAGTGGAGTGAGATGGGAGACCGCACGACGGAGTGGATGGAGTGCGGGTGCGGGAATTGAAGAGAGAAGACATGAGAGGAGTGAGATGGGAGACAGCAGGACGGAGTGGACTTGGAGTGCGGATGCGGGAGTTGAAGAGAGAAGACATGAGAGGAGTGAGCTGGTGGAACGCAGGACGGAGTGGATAGAGTTCGGGTGCGGGAGTTGAAGAGAGAAGACATGAGAGGAGTGAGCTGGGAGACCGCAGGACGGAGTGGATGGAGGTCGGGTGCGGGAGTTGAAGAGAGAAGACATGAGAGGACGAAGCTGGTGGACCGCAGGACGGAGTGGATGGAGTTCGGGTGCGGGAATTGAAGAGAGAAGACATGAGTGGAGTGAGCTGGGGGACCGCAGGACGGAGTGGACTTGGAGTGCGGGTGCGGGAGTTGAAGAGAGAAGACATGAGAGGAGTGAGCTGGTGGACCGCAGGACGGAGTGGACTTGGAGTTCGGGTGCGGGAGTTGAAGAGAGAAGACATGAGAGGACGTAGCTGGTGGACCGCAGGACGGAGTGGACTTGTAGTGCGGGTGCGGGAGCTGAAGAGAGAAGACATGAGAGGAGTGAGATGGGTGACCGCAGGACGGAGTGGATGGAGTTCGGGTGCGGGAGTTGAAGAGAGACGACATGAGAGGAGTGATATGGGAGACCGCAGCACGGAGTGGACTTGGAGTGCGGGTGCGAGAGTTGAAGAGAGAAGACATGAGAGGAGTGAGCTGGTGGACCGCAGGACGGAGTGGACATGGAGTTCGTGTGCGGGAATAGAAGAGAGAAGACATGAGAGGAGTGAGCTGGTGGACCGCAGGACGGAGTGGATGGAGTGCGGGTGCGGGAGTTGAAGAGAGAAGACATGAGAGGAGTGAGCTGGTGGACCGCAGGACGGAGTGGATGGAGTTCGGGTGCGGGAATTGAAGAGAGAAGACATGAGTGGAGTGAGCTGGGGGACCGCAGGACGGAGTGGACTTGGAGTTCGGGTGCGGGAGTTGAAGAGAGAAGACATGAGAGGACGTAGCTGGTGGACCGCAGGACGGAGTGGACTTGTAGTGCGGGTGCGGGAGTTGAAGAGAGAAGACATGAGAGGAGTGATATGGGAGACCGCAGGACGGAGTGGACTTGGAGTGCGGGTGCGGGAGTTGAAGAGAGAAGACATGAGAGGAGTGAGCTGGTGGACCGCAGGACGGAGTGGACATGGAGTTCGTGTGCGGGAATTGAAGAGAGAAGACATGAGAGGAGTGAGCTGGGAGACCGCAGGACGGAGTGGATGGAGTGCGGGTGCGGGAATTGAAGAGAGAAGACATGAGAGGACGAAGCTGGTGGACCGCAGGACGGAGTGGACGGAGTGCGGGTGCGGGAGCTGAAGAGAGAAGACATGAGAGGAGTGAGATGGGAGACCGCAGGACGGAGTGGATGGAGTTCGGGTGCGGGAATTGAAGAGAGAAGACATGAGAGGAGTGAGCTGGTGGACCGCAGGACGGAGTGGATGGAGTTCGTGTGCGGGAATTGAAGAGAAAAGACATGAGAGGAGTGAGCTGGAGGACCGCAGGACGGAGTGGATGGAGTTCGGGTGCGGGAATTGAAGAGAGAATACATGAGAGGAGTGAGCTGGTGGACCGCAGGACGGAGTGGATGGAGTTCGGGTGCGGGAATTGAAGAGAGAAGACATGAGAGGAGTGAGCTGGAGGACCGCAGGACGGAGTGGATGGAGTTCGGGTGCGGGAATTGAAGAGAGAAGACATGAGAGGAGTGAGATGGTGGACCGCAGGACGGAGTGGACTTGGACTGCGGGTACGGGAGTTGAAGACAGAAGACATGAGAGGACGAAGCTGGTGGACCGCAGGATGGAGTGGATGGAGTTCGGGTGCGGGAGTTGAAGAGAGAAGACATGAGAGGAGTGAGCTGGTGGACCGCAGGATGGAGTGGATGGAGTGCGGGTGCGGGAGTTGAAGAGAGAAGACATGAGAGTAGTGAGCTGGTGGACCGCAGGACGGAGTGGATGGAGTTCGGGAGCGGGAGTTGAAGAGAGAAGACATGAGTGGAGTGAGATGGGAGACCGCAGGACGGAGTGGATGGAGTTCGGGTGCGGGAGTTGAAGAGAGAAGACATGAGAGGAGTGAGCTGGTGGACCGCAGGATGGAGTGGATGGAGTGCGGGTGCGGGAGTTGAAGAGAGAAGACATGAGTGGAGTGAGCTGGTGGACCGCAGGACGGAGTGGATGGAGTTCGGGAGCGGGAGTTGAAGAGAGAAGACATGAGAGGAGTGAGATGGGAGACCGCAGGACGGAGTGGACTTGGAGTGCGGGTGCGGGAGTTGAAGAGAGAAGACATGAGAGGAATGAGCTGGTGGACCGCAGGACGGAGTGGATGGAGTGCGGGTGCGGGAGTTGAAGAGAGAAGACATGAGAGGAGTGAGCTGGTGGACCGCAGGACGGAGTGGATGGAGTTCGGGAGCGGGAGTTGAAGAGAGAAGACATGAGAGGAGTGAGATGGGAGACCGCAGGACGGAGTGGATGGAGTTCGGGTACGGGAGTTGAAGAGAGAAGACATGAGATGAGTGAGCTGGTGGACCGCAGGACGGAGTGGATGGAGTTCGGGTGCGGGAGTTGAAGAGAGAAGACATGAGAGGAGTGAGCTGGGAGACCGCAGGACGGAGTGGATGGAGTGCGGGTGCGGGAGTTGAAGAGAGAAGACATGTGAGGAGTGAGCTGGTGGACCGCAGGACGGAGTGGATGGAGTTCGGGAGCGGGAGTTGAAGAGAGAAGACATGAGAGGAGTGAGCTGGTGGACCGCAGGACGGAGTGGATGGAGTTCGGGAGCGGGAGTTGAAGAGAGAAGACATGAGAGGAGTGAGCTGGTGGGCCGCAGGACGGAGTGGATGGACTGCGGGTGCGGGAATTGAAGAGAGAAGACATGAGATGAGTGAGATGGGAGACCGCAGGACGGAGTGGATGGAGTGCGGGTGCGGGAATTGAAGAGAGAAGACATGAGTGGAGTGAGATGGGAGACCGCACGACGGAGTGGATGGAGTGCGGGTGCGGGAATTGAAGAGAGAAGACATGAGAGGAGTGAGATGGGAGACAGCAGGACGGAGTGGACTTGGAGTGCGGATGCGGGAGTTGAAGAGAGAAGACATGAGAGGAGTGAGCTGGTGGAACGCAGGACGGAGTGGATAGAGTTCGGGTGCGGGAGTTGAAGAGAGAAGACATGAGAGGAGTGAGCTGGTGGACCGCAGGACGGAGTGGACTTGGAGTTCGGGTGCGGGAGTTGAAGAGAGAAGACATGAGAGGACGAAGCTGGTGGACCGCAGGACGGAGTGGATGGAGTTCGGGTGCGGGAATTGAAGAGAGAAGACATGAGTGGAGTGAGCTGGGGGACCGCAGGACGGAGTGGACTTGGAGTGCGGGTGCGGGAATTGAAGAGAGAAGACATGAGTGGAGTGAGCTGGTGGACCGCAGGACGGAGTGGACTTGGAGTTCGGGTGCGGGAGTTGAAGAGAGAAGACATGAGAGGACGTAGCTGGTGGACCGCAGGACGGAGTGGACTTGTAGTGCGGGTGCGGGAGCTGAAGAGAGAAGACATGAGAGGAGTGAGATGGGTGACCGCAGGACGGAGTGGATGGAGTTCGGGTGCGGGAGTTGAAGAGAGACGACATGAGAGGAGTGATATGGGAGACCGCAGCACGGAGTGGACTTGGAGTGCGGGTGCGAGAGTTGAAGAGAGAAGACATGAGAGGAGTGATCTGGTGGACCGCAGGACGGAGTGGACATGGAGTTCGTGTGCGGGAATAGTAGAGAGAAGACATGAGAGGAGTGAGCTGGGAGACCGCAGGACGGAGTGGATGGAGTGCGGGTGCGGGAATTGAAGAGAGAAGACATGAGAGGACGAAGCTGGCGGACCGCAGGACGGAGTGGACGGAGTGCGGGTGCGGGAGCTGAAGAGAGAAGACATGAGAGGAGTGAGATGGGAGACCGCAGGACGGAGTGGATGGAGTTCGGGTGCGGGAATTGAAGAGAGAAGACATGAGAGGAGTGAGCTGGTGGACCGCAGGACGGAGTGGATGGAGTTCGTGTGCGGGAATTGAAGAGAAAAGACATGAGAGGAGTGAGCTGGAGGACCGCAGGACGGAGTGGATGGAGTTCGGGTGCGGGAATTGAAGAGAAAAGACATGAGAGGAGTGAGCTGGTGGACCGCAGGACGGAGTGGATGGAGTTCGGGTGCGGGAATTGAAGAGAGAAGACATGAGAGGAGTGAGCTGGAGGACCGCAGGACGGAGTGGATGGAGTTCGGGTGCGGGAATTGAAGAGAGAAGACATGAGAGGAGTGAGCTGGTGGACCGCAGGACGGAGTGGACTTGGACTGCGGGTGCGGGAGTTGAAGACAGAAGACATGAGAGGACGAAGCTGGTGGACCGCAGGATGGAGTGGATGGAGTTCGGGTGCGGGAGTTGAAGAGAGAAGACATGAGAGGAGTGAGCTGGTGGACCGCAGGATGGAGTGGATGGAGTGCGGGTGCGGGAGTTGAAGAGAGAAGACATGAGAGTAGTGAGCTGGTGGACCGCAGGACGGAGTGGATGGAGTTCGGGAGCGGGAGTTGAAGAGAGAAGACATGAGAGGAGTGAGATGGGAGACCGCAGGACGGAGTGGACTTGTGCGGGTGCGGGAGTTGAAGAGAGAAGACATGAGAGGAGTGAGCTGGTGGACCGCAGGATGGAGTGGACGGAGTTCGGGTGCGGGAGTTGAAGAGAGAAGACATGAGAGGAGTGTGCTGGTGGACCGCAGGACGGAGTGGATGGAGTTCGGGAGCGGGAGTTGAAGAGAGAAGACATGAGAGGAGTGAGATGGGAGACCGCAGGACGGAGTGGATGGAGTTCGGGTACGGGAGTTGAAGAGAGAAGACATGAGAGGAGTGAGCTGGTGGACCGCAGGACGGAGTGGATGGAGTTCGGGTGCGGGAGTTGAAGAGAGAAGACATGAGAGGACGAAGCTGGTGGACCGCAGGACGGAGTGGATGGAGTTCGGGTGCGGGAATTGAAGAGAGAAGACATGAGTGGAGTGAGCTGGGGGACCGCAGGACGGAGTGGACTTGGAGTGCGGGTGCGGGAGTTGAAGAGAGAAGACATGAGAGGAGTGAGCTGGTGGACCGCAGGACGGAGTGGACTTGGAGTTCGGGTGCGGGAGTTGAAGAGAGAAGACATGAGAGGACGTAGCTGGTGGACCGCAGGACGGAGTGGACTTGTAGTGCGGGTGCGGGAGTTGAAGAGAGAAGACATGAGAGGAGTGATATGGGAGACCGCAGGACGGAGTGGACTTGGAGTGCGGGTGCGGGAGTTGAAGAGAGAAGACATGAGAGGAGTGAGCTGGTGGACCGCAGGACGGAGTGGACATGGAGTTCGTGTGCGGGAATTGAAGAGAGAAGACATGAGAGGAGTGAGCTGGGAGACCGCAGGACGGAGTGGATGGAGTGCGGGTGCGGGAATTGAAGAGAGAAGACATGAGAGGACGAAGCTGGTGGACCGCAGGACGGAGTGGACGGAGTGCGGGTGCGGGAGCTGAAGAGAGAAGACATGAGAGGAGTGAGATGGGAGACCGCAGGACGGAGTGGATGGAGTTCGGGTGCGGGAATTGAAGAGAAAAGACATGAGAGGAGTGAGCTGGAGGACCGCAGGACGGAGTGGATGGAGTTCGGGTGCGGGAATTGAAGAGAGAAGACATGAGAGGACGAAGCTGGTGGACCGCAGGACGGAGTGGACGGAGTGCGGGTGCGGGAGCTGAAGAGAGAAGACATGAGAGGAGTGAGATGGGAGACCGCAGGACGGAGTGGATGGAGTTCGTGTGCGGGAATTGAAGAGAAAAGACATGAGAGGAGTGAGCTGGAGGACCGCAGGACGGAGTGGATGGAGTTCGGGTGCGGGAATTGAAGAGAGAAGACATGAGAGGAGTGAGATGGTGGACCGCAGGACGGAGTGGACTTGGACTGCGGGTACGGGAGTTGAAGACAGAAGACATGAGAGGACGAAGCTGGTGGACCGCAGGATGGAGTGGATGGAGTTCGGGTGCGGGAGTTGAAGAGAGAAGACATGAGAGGAGTGAGCTGGTGGACCGCAGGATGGAGTGGATGGAGTGCGGGTGCGGGAGTTGAAGAGAGAAGACATGAGAGTAGTGAGCTGGTGGACCGCAGGACGGAGTGGATGGAGTTCGGGAGCGGGAGTTGAAGAGAGAAGACATGAGAGGAGTGAGCTGGAGGACCGCAGGAGGGAGTGGATGGAGTTCGGGTGCGGGAATTGAAGAGAGAAGACATGAGAGGAGTGAGCTGGTGGACCGCAGGACGGAGTGGATGGAGTTCGGGAGCGGGAGTTGAAGAGAGAAGACATGAGAGGAGTGAGCTGGTGGGCCGCAGGACGGAGTGGATGGACTGCGGGTGCGGGAATTGAAGAGAGAAGACATGAGATGAGTGAGATGGGAGACCGCAGGACGGAGTGGATGGAGTGCGGGTGCGGGAATTGAAGAGAGAAGACATGAGTGGAGTGAGATGGGAGACCGCACGACGGAGTGGATGGAGTGCGGGTGCGGGAATTGAAGAGAGAAGACATGAGAGGAGTGAGATGGGAGACAGCAGGACGGAGTGGACTTGGAGTGCGGATGCGGGAGTTGAAGAGAGAAGACATGAGAGGAGTGAGCTGGTGGAACGCAGGACGGAGTGGATAGAGTTCGGGTGCGGGAGTTGAAGAGAGAAGACATGAGAGGAGTGAGCTGGTGGACCGCAGGACGGAGTGGACTTGGAGTTCGGGTGCGGGAGTTGAAGAGAGAAGACTTGAGAGGACGAAGCTGGTGGACCGCTGGACGGAGTGGATGGAGTTCGGGTGCGGGAATTGAAGAGAGAAGACATGAGTGGAGTGAGCTGGGGGACCGCAGGACGGAGTGGACTTGGAGTGCGGGTGCGGGAGTTGAAGAGAGAAGACATGAGAGGAGTGAGCTGGTGGACCGCAGGACGGAGTGGACTTGGAGTTCGGGTGCGGGAGTTGAAGAGAGAAGACATGAGAGGACGTAGCTGGTGGACCGCAGGACGGAGTGGACTTGTAGTGCGGGTGCGGGAGCTGAAGAGAGAAGACATGAGAGGAGTGAGATGGGTGACCGCAGGACGGAGTGGATGGAGTTCGGGTGCGGGAGTTGAAGAGAGACGACATGAGAGGAGTGATATGGGAGACCGCAGCACGGAGTGGACTTGGAGTGCGGGTGCGGGAGTTGAAGAGAGAAGACATGAGAGGAGTGAGCTGGTGGACCGCAGGACGGAGTGGACATGGAGTTCGTGTGCGGGAATTGAAGAGAGAAGACATGAGAGGAGTGAGCTGGGAGACCGCAGGACGGAGTGGATGGAGTGCGGGTGCGGGAATTGAAGAGAGAAGACATGAGAGGACGAAGCTGGCGGACCGCAGGACGGAGTGGACGGAGTGCGGGTGCGGGAGCTGAAGAGAGAAGACATGAGAGGAGTGAGATGGGAGACCGCAGGACGGAGTGGATGGAGTTCGGGTGCGGGAATTGAAGAGAGAAGACATGAGAGGAGTGAGCTGGTGGACCGCAGGACGGAGTGGATGGAGTTCGTGTGCGGGAATTGAAGAGAAAAGACATGAGAGGAGTGAGCTGGAGGACCGCAGGACGGAGTGGACTTGGACTGCGGGTGCGGGAGTTGAAGACAGAAGACATGAAAGGACGAAGCTGGTGGACCGCAGGATGGAGTGGATGGATTTCGGGTGCGGGTGTTGAAGAGAGAAGACATGAGAGGAGTGAGCTGGTGGACCGCAGGATGGAGTGGATGGAGTGCGGGTGCGGGAGTTGAAGAGAGAAGACATGAGAGTAGTGAGCTGGTGGACCGCAGGACGGAGTGGATGGAGTTCGGGAGCGGGAGTTGAAGAGAGAAGACATGAGAGGAGTGAGCTGGAGGACCGCAGGACGGAGTGGATGGAGTTCGGGTGCGGGAATTGAAGAGAGAAGACATGAGAGGAGTGAGCTGGTGGACCGCAGGATGGAGTGGACGGAGTTCGGGTGCGGGAGTTGAAGAGAGAAGACATGAGAGGAGTGTGCTGGTGGACCGCAGGACGGAGTGGATGAAGTTCGGGAGCGGGAGTTGAAGAGAGAAGACATGAGAGGAGTGAGATGGGAGACCGCAGGACGGAGTGGATGGAGTTCGGGTACGGGAGTTGAAGAGAGAAGACATGAGAGGAGTGAGCTGGTGGACCGCAGGACGGAGTGGATGGAGTTCGGGTGCGGGAGTTGAAGAGAGAAGACATGAGAGGACGAAGCTGGTGGACCGCAGGACGGAGTGGATGGAGTTCGGGTGCGGGAATTGAAGAGAGAAGACATGAGTGGAGTGAGCTGGGGGACCGCAGGACGGAGTGGACTTGGAGTGCGGGTGCGGGAGTTGAAGAGAGAAGACATGAGAGGAGTGAGCTGGTGGACCGCAGGACGGAGTGGACTTGGAGTTCGGGTGCGGGAGTTGAAGAGAGAAGACATGAGAGGACGTAGCTGGTGGACCGCAGGACGGAGTGGACTTGTAGTGCGGGTGCGGGAGCTGAAGAGAGAAGACATGAGAGGAGTGAGATGGGTGACCGCAGGACGGAGTGGATGGAGTTCGGGTGCGGGAGTTGAAGAGAGACGACATGAGAGGAGTGATATGGGAGACCGCAGCACGGAGTGGACTTGGAGTGCGGGTGCGGGAGTTGAAGAGAGAAGACATGAGAGGAGTGAGCTGGTGGACCGCAGGACGGAGTGGACATGGAGTTCGTGTGCGGGAATTGAAGAGAGAAGACATGAGAGGAGTGAGCTGGGAGACCGCAGGACGGAGTGGATGGAGTGCGGGTGCGGGAATTGAAGAGAGAAGACATGAGAGGACGAAGCTGGCGGACCGCAGGACGGAGTGGACGGAGTGCGGGTGCGGGAGCTGAAGAGAGAAGACATGAGAGGAGTGAGATGGGAGACCGCAGGACGGAGTGGATGGAGTTCGGGTGCGGGAATTGAAGAGAGAAGACATGAGAGGAGTGAGCTGGTGGACCGCAGGACGGAGTGGATGGAGTTCGGGTGCGGGAATTGAAGAGAGAAGACATGAGAGGAGTGAGCTGGTGGACCGCAGGACGGAGTGGACTTGGACTGCGGGTGCGGGAGTTGAAGACAGAAGACATGAGAGGACGAAGCTGGTGGACCGCAGGATGGAGTGGATGGAGTTCGGGTGCGGGAGTTGAAGAGAGAAGACATGAGAGGAGTGAGCTGGTGGACCGCAGGATGGAGTGGATGGAGTGCGGGTGCGGGAGTTGAAGAGAGAAGACATGAGAGTAGTGAGCTGGTGGACCGCAGGACGGAGTGGATGGAGTTCGGGAGCGGGAGTTGAAGAGAGAAGACATGAGAGGAGTGAGATGGGAGACCGCAGGACGGAGTGGACTTGTGCGGGTGCGGGAGTTGAAGAGAGAAGACATGAGAGGAGTGAGCTGGTGGACCGCAGGATGGAGTGGATGGAGTTCGGGTGCGGGAGTTGAAGAGAGAAGACATGAGAGGAGTGTGCTGGTGGACCGCAGGACGGAGTGGATGGAGTTCGGGAGCGGGAGTTGAAGAGAGAAGACATGAGAGGAGTGAGATGGGAGACCGCAGGACGGAGTGGATGGAGTTCGGGTACGGGAGTTGAAGAGAGAAGACATGAGAGGAGTGAGCTGGTGGACCGCAGGGCGGAGTGGATGGAGTTCGGGTGCGGGAGTTGAAGAGAGAAGACATGAGAGGAGTGAGCTGGGAGACCGCAGGACGGAGTGGATGGAGTGCGGGTGCGGGAGTTGAAGAGAGAAGACATGAGAGGAGTGAGCTGGTGGACCGCAGGACGGAGTGGATGGAGTTCGGGAGCGGGAGTTGAAGAGAGAAGACATGAGAGGAGTGAGCTGGTGGACCGCAGGACGGAGTGGATGGAGTGCGGGTGCGGGAGTTGAAGAGAGAAGACATGAGAGGAGTGAGCTGGTGGACCGCAGGACGGAGTGGATGGAGTTCGGGAGCGGGAGTTGAAGAGAGAAGACATGAGAGGAGTGAGCTGGTGGACCGCAGGACGGAGTGGATGGAGTGCGGGTGCGGGAATTGAAGAGAGAAGACATGAGAGGAGTGAGATGGGAGACCGCAGGACGGAGTGGATGGAGTGCGGGTGCGGGAATTGAAGAGAGAAGACATGAGAGGAGTGAGATGGGAGACCGCACGACGGAGTGGATGGAGTGCGGGTGCGGGAATTGAAGAGAGAAGACATGAGAGGAGTGAGATGGGAGACCGCAGGACGGAGTGGACTTGGAGTGCGGTTGCCGGAGTTGAAGAGAGAAGACATGAGAGGAGTGAGCTGGTGTACCGCAGGACGGAGTGGATGGAGTTCGGGTGCGGGAGTTGAAGAGAGAAGACTTGAGAGGAGTGAGCTGGTGGACGGCAGGACTGAGTGGACTTGGAGTGCGGGTGCGGGAGTTGAAGATAGAAGACATGAGAGGAGTGAGCTGGTGGACCGCAGGACGGAGTGGATGGAGTTCGGTTGCGGGAGTTGAAGAGAGAAGACATGAGAGGAGTGAGATGCGAGACCGCAGGACGGAGTGGACTTGGAGTGCGGGTGCGGGAGTTGAAGAGAGAAGACATGAGAGGAGTGAGATGGGAGACCGCCGGACGGCGTGGATGGAGTGCGGGAGCGGGAGTTGAAGAGAGAAGACATGAGAGAAGTGAGCTGGTGGACCGCAGGATGGAGTGGACTTGGAGTGCGGGTGCTGGAGTTGAAGATAGAAGACATGAGAGGAGTGAGATGGGAGACCGCAGGACGGAGTGGACTTGGAGTGCGGGTGCGGGAGTTGAAGAGAGAAGACATGAGAGGAGTGAGCTGGGAGACCGCAGGGCGGAGTGGACTTGGAGTGCGGGAGCGGGAGTTGAAGAGAGAAGACATGAGAGGAGTGAGCTGGGAGACCGCAGGACGGAGTGGATGGAGTTCGGGTGCGGGAGTTGAAGGGAGAAGGCATGAGAGGGGTGAGATGGGAGACCGCAGGACGGAGTGGATGGAGTTCGGGTGCGGGAGTTGAAGAGAGAAGACATGAGAGGAGTGAGCCTGGAGACCGCAGGACGGAGTGGATGGATTTCGGGTGCGGGAGTTGAGACGATCGGAGGAAATCGATGCGGAATTCAAGGATGCAGAACCGTGATCTCCAAGTGGCACAATAATCTGTTTCATTAAAATGGACCCTTTTTATTTCTGATTACAATAAAGAAATGAAGCACATTTGTTTAATTTCATATGGTGTATCGTCTGATCTTTCGTGATACTGAGTTGTACAAGGGGAAGATGTCACGCAGTATCCACGCAAACGAGACTTCAACAGCTTGGCTTGTGGTGGGTGGAGGTTGCGGCGACTGTCTTCCGCTGGTGACCAGAACAGAGTTGTAATCTGCTGAGCGAACACTAGGGGTAACCTGCCGAGAGGGTGAGCCACACCGCCCTCACGATGCTCAGCTCCTTCATTTCCTCTCCCATGAGCAACTCTCAGTTTACACCTGATTTTGAGTGGAACTAATGTCCCAGCGGGAAGTTTTGCCATCAGAAAGGGGGAGCGGCGGAGCATAAACAAGAGTTGCAGGGGTATGAAGACCAGAACTCCTGAACAGGTAGTGGAGTGGTTGTTGGAACATATGATGTTCCGACCTCAGATAATGTTGAGTAGCAGAATGTTGCGTCTGCTGGGACTCATGTCTGAGCAGCGTCCGTCTCAATGCCTGATGTATTGTACAGAATGTTGACCAGCTCAGGGCAGGGGCCAACGCCCTGGAAGCATGATATTTCAGCCAGGCGTGAGAGTTAGTTCCAGGATGGGCGGGACCGTTCACTCAGTATTCCCGGGTATCGGTTGTTTTAGTCGTACTAATGCTGGAATAATTGAAGGGAGACGGACAGCTTTAATGGACAAGGAAACTATCACGGCGATGCTCTGTCAGGTGAGACTGGAGAACTCGACCGGGTAAGGCTTTACGGGTGGATCTGAGGAATGAGATAAGAACGCGCTCTTTAGACACATTATCGAACCGCCTAAAAGTCCTAGGGATTCAGAGGAAAGAATCTATAGAGAGATCGCAGACTGTTACAAGAAAAATAAGGTTGTGATAATGGGTGTTTTTAACGTACCTGGTATTGACTGTGAGTCCCATACAGTGAAAGACCAGTGGGATAGTTTGTCAACTGTCTTAAAGTAAGTTTCTTTAATCAGTACCTATAAAGTTCTACGGAGACAGTGCAATACCTGATCTCCTCCTACGGAATGGACAAGGCAAGGGACAAAAGCTTGAATCGGGCAACAATTTTCACCTAGTGATGATAATGCCATTAGATACAAGTTGATAATGGAAAAGGATAGGTCTGACCTCCGTTTCAGATTCTAAATTGGATAAAGGCCAACGTTATTGGAGTCGGGAATGATCTGGCAAGTACGAATTCGAACGGGTTGTGTTCTGGCAAAGTTGCACTTGGCAAGTCGGAGCCCAAGCATTGTTAACCTCAGTGTAGTAGGGAAGGGACCATACCGTGAATAGTTGGAAGAACTGAAAGAGAGCGCGACTTCAGTGTACAAGATCGGGGTGCGAGCAGCCGACGGGCAAAGTAGATCGGGATGGGGACTGGGTATGAAGTTTCCGAGTCCACTCATTTACTTCGGGTCGCCCCGTTACAGGATGAGTGTGGGGGTCTCTGGAGAGGATATAGTGGAGGGTTCCCTATGACGATGACAGGAATAGAGAGCAAAATCTAAAAGCAGAGGTCGGAAATTTTCGTTTCTTTTTTCTGGAGCGGGGGAGTCTGAGGGTACACCTGACAGCTGTTAAAAAAATTAGGAGAGACAGAGACTGACCAGGCAGCGGGTATTTTACCCTCAAGGTGGGAATGCCTAATACCGGAAGGCCCGCTTTAGGGTGAGAGGGTGTAAGTTGAAGGGAGATGTGTTTGGTACGTTTCTGCTCCAAGAGGGTTTGCTGAGTGATTGGAACGTGCTGCCAGCGCTGGTGGTGGAGGGAGATCCACAGAGGCGTTTAAGGCTGTTTAACAGGCTCGTTGTTCTGCAGGGAATGGAGGGAGGTTGACATGGTGTCTGCAGCAGGGATTTGCTTCATTTGGTACATTGCAAACTTTTGGGCCGAAGGGTCTGACCTGCTCTGTTACTGACGTTCTCTGCTCTGTAGAAGAAACGCAGAATGCTGTTTGAACTCATCGGGTGGGAAGAGATCAAAGGATCTGGGGAATCTCCGTCAAATAGTCGCTCTCCTGCACCACTCCCGTCTCCGTCACCCCTCCATCCCTTGCAAACTCCCGCGTCACCGTGAACCAGACCCTCACTTCGCCATGTCCCTCATCCCGATGGCTCACCCACTCTCCGTGACACGCTTCATCCTCTAAACCCTCACAATGTCCATCGCCCCCCTCCCCTCTCTGTGTTCACAGGCAATTGTGGTGACTATGAGTGAGAGAAGGCGTCTGGTGCTACACCTCCCCCCACCCACCGGATATCTGTCACCAGTTCTGAGCCTCTCCACAGCTCTACATGCACAGACCGGTCACGTGGTTCCACCATCAGTGGCTGCAGCCCCACCACCGGCCTCCTCTCTCCACCCCTTCCTTCCTCTTCTGGCAGCACGCCATCCGGTCACACAGACACACACAGCATCTGCGAGAGACACACACTGTTCGAGTCTGCTGGAACGCCGAAGTGCTCGGTATTGGTGAGTGGGGAGACCGGGGGAGAGAGGGAGCTGCGCACATTTTCTGATTCCGGTAGACTGAGCTGCGATGGTGCGGCGGGTTGTTCACATGTCTGACACCAGGCGTGTGATGGGTCGGTGCAGGGTCAGTTTCTGCCTGTGTCAGACGCCGGGACTGTGTGATACGAAGGTACGTAAGGGGTTTCTGTCTGTGTCTGAACCCGGGGGTGCATAATGGGAGCAGTGTGGAGGGAGGTTCACTCTGTGCCTGTCCCCGGTAGTGTGTGATGGATCTTTGCAGAGGGACCGTTACGCAGTGTATGTTTCTAGGAGTGTGCGATGGGATTGTATGGAAGGATTCTTGGTCTGCCTCTGACTCTTAGTAATGGGTCAGTAGATTTCGGCGTTTAAGCTGACTCCAATCAGTGATAGGGAGCAAGTAAATGGTAGCTCACACGTTCTGATCAAACGGCTGCATTCTGAACACCCTTTCTGTGGCCCCACTCTCCTCCCCTTCCTTCCTCTTTTCTCAGCACACCATTCCTTCTCTCTGATTCTTAAGAGGCTGAGTGAGCAGCATATATGTACAAATAAAATCGGTAAGTATGGGAAGGTGGTTTTCCAAAATGAGGTCAGGGAGTTAGCCATTAAATTAAAGGTCAGGACCACTATCCGTCCTTGTGTGCCCAGACAGAGGAAGACCATACAGTTTAGAACGTAGCTCAAGTGCTGGTGTTGGTGGGAGGGCTCCAAAAAATTGGTATCACTGTAGTTTTTTTCCAAGGAAGGTGGGACGTGCACAAAATAGATGGAAGACGGTTTACACATAAACTGGAGGGGACCTGATATCCTAGCGGGAAGTTTTGTCAGAGGTGCACATGAAAGTTTCTGGGAGAGTTGTTGAACTCGATTTGCAGTGGGATGGGCTTCAGAGTTGGAGAGCAGACAGCGGAGTCGTTATGGAGACAGATGTTGTTAAGTCCTAAGAAAAAGTCAGGATCCAAACGGCTGTGCATCAAGCGACTGGTGCCCTGAGCTCCGTATATTTTAATGCAGGAAGATTTAAAGACTGGAAGGTGAGCTCAGGCCATGAATCAACACGGTGAATTATGATATTGAAGCCGTTATTCAGAATTGGGTCTAGGAGGAGAAAGCAGGTCAACACGATATTTCGGGGTTCCCTATTTTTAGACGTGAAAAAGCGAAATGAGTTACGGGGGTGGGGTGACATTACAGAGCTGAGAAAATGTCACCGCAGAGCAGAGCCAGAACAGACAAGAGAACTCGTCAAACTGAGGCTTTATGGGTGGAAACATAGAAACATAGAAAATACAACACAACACAGGAGCTTCCATCTACAAAGTTGCGCCGAACATGCGATTACTTAGCGATTACTATGTTTACCCATATCCCTGTATTTTCTCTAAGCTCCGTGTACCTATCAAAACGTCAATAGACAATAGTCAACAGGTGCTGGAGTGGGCCATTTGGCCCTTCCAGACAGCACGGCCATTCAATTTGATCCACAATCAGTACCCCGTTCCTACCTTCTCCCCATACCCCTTGACTCCGCTACCTTCAAGAGTTCTATCTAGAGAATCTTGAAAGAATCCCGAGAAATGGCCGCCACTGCCTCCTGAGGCAGAGAATTCCATAGATCCACAACTCTCTGGGTGAAAAAGTTTTTCCTCAACTCTGTGCTAAATAGCCTGCCCCTTATTCTTAAACTGTGGCCTCTGGTTCTGGACTCCCCGAACATCGGGAATATTTTTCCTGCCTCTGCCCTGTCTAATCTCTTAATAATCTTAGGTTTCATTCAGGTCCCCTCTCATCCTTCTATATTCCAGTGTATACAAGCTCAGCCATTCCAATCTTTCAACATATGACTGGCACGCCATTCCGGGAAATAACCTCGTGAACCTACGTTGCTTTGCCTCAATAGCAAGAATATCTTCCCTCAAATTTGGAGACCAAAACTGAACACAATACCCTCGGTGTGGTCTCACCAGGGCCCTGTACAATTGGAGAAGGACCTCTTTGCTCCTATACTCAACTCCGCTTGTTATGAAGGCCAACATGCAATTAGCTTTCTTCACTGTCTGTTGTACCTGCATGCATACTTTCAGCGACTGATTATCAAGGACACATAGATCTCGTTGCACTTCCCCTTTTCCTAACTTGACATCATTCAGATAGTAATCTGCCTTCCTGTTCTTGCCACCAAAGTAGATAACCTCACAGTTATCCACATTAAACTGCATCTACCATGAATCTGTGCACTCACTCAGCCTGTCCAAGTCACCCTGCATTTTCCTGACACCCTCCTCATATTTCACACTACTACCCAGCTTTGTGTCATCTGCAAATTTGCTGCTGTGACTTTTAATCCCTTCATCTAAATCACTAATGTATATTGTACATAGCTGCGGTCCCAGCACCGAGCCTTCCGGTACCCAAATAGTCACTGCGTGCCAGTCAGAAAAGGGACACGTTAATCGCTACACTTTGTTTCCTGTCTGCCAACCAATTTTCTATACAAGTGAGTACCGTACCTTCCATACCAAGTGCTTTAATTTTGCCCACTAATATCCTGTGTGGGACCTTATCAAAGATTTTCTGAAAGTCTCTTATACGACCCGATTGTATCCGCCTCCACCAACGTTGCCGGCAGATCATACCATACACACCCTCACCACTCTCTGAGTAAAAAACTTACTCCTGACATCTCCTTTGTACCTACTCGCCAGCACCTTTAGCCCGAGTCCTCTTGTGGCAACCATTTGAGCCCTGGGTAAAAACCTCTGACTATCTACACGATCCAAGCCTCTATTAATATTATACAGCTCTATCATGTCACCTCTCATCCTCCACTCGCAGGAGGAACGGCCGTGTTCACTAAAAATGTTGTCATGAGACATGCTCGCCAATCCAGGCAATTTCCTTGTGAATTTCCCCTATACCCTTCCCATGGTCTCCACAGCCCTTCTGTAATGAGGCGAACAGAACTGAGCACTATCCTCCAGATGCGGTGTGACCAGGGTCCTAGGTAGCTGCAACATTACCTCTCGTCTCCTAAATTCATTTCCACGTTTAATAAAGACCAATGCACCGTAGGCCCTCTTAACCCCAGAATTAACCTACGCAGCTGTTTTGAGGTTTCCTGTGGGTTCGTGTCCCAAGATCCCTCTGATCCTCCACACTGCCAAGAGTCTTACACTGAGTATTATATTCTGCCATCACATTTGAACTACCAAACTGAACCACTTCAAACTTATCTGGGTTGAACTCCATCGGCCACTTCTCAGCCCGTTTTGCTTCCTATCAATGTTCCGCTGTAACTTCTGACAGCCCTCTACACTCTCCACAACACCTCCAACATTTATGTCATCAGCAAAGTTTCTAACCCAACCCTCCACTTCTTCACCCAGGTCATTTATAAAACTGACGCACTGTTAGGGTCGGAGAACAGATCCCTGAGGCACACCACTGGTGACCGACTTCCACGCAGATTATGACCAGTCTAAAAGCCAGTCTTTGTCTTCTGTGGGTAAGCTAGTTCTGGATACACACGGTAATGTCCCCTTTGATCTCTTGCTTCCTTACTTTTTCAATAAGCCTCGCATGGGGAACCTTATCAAATGCTTTGCTGAAATCCATGTTCACTACATCTACTACTCTTCCTTCATCGATAGAAATGAGGAAATGAGGAACAAGAAATGAATGGCCATGAGAAAGTGGCTACTCTGTAGAACAGCCAATAGTCCGCCTGATCAGGAGGAACAAATCTGTAGAGAGATAGTAGAAAGTTGCAGGAAATAGAAGACTGTGATAGCAGGTCATTTCAGCTTCTAACCTTTTGACTGAGACGCATACTGCAAAAGGACCTGTGGGATAGTGTTTGTCAAAAATGTTCAGATAAGATTCCTTAATCAGTACGACGTCCCAACGAGAGAGAGAGAGAGAGAGAGAGAGAGAGAGAGAGAGAGAGAGAGAGAGAGAGAGAGGGAGAGAGAGTTACTCTCTCTACTGCAGCAGTGATCTGCTAATGCAGCATGAGACAAGACAGGTGTAAGAGTTTCTAGTGATCAGAAAGTCGTTAGTTTCATGAAAATGTCGAAAACGATAGGACGTTCCTCAGATTTAGATTCTAAAGGAGCAAGACCAAGTTTACCTTGGATCAGAAAGGATCTGGAATGTGTGAATTTGGATAAGATGTTTGCTGGCAAAGATGCTCTTGTTAAATTGCAGCCCAAGCGGTGTTTACTTCGTTGTAGCAGTGAACGACCTATACTGTGAATCGGGGGAAGTGCTGAAGGAGAGAAGGAATTTGTTTCTCAAGGCGGGGGAATACAGAATGTGAATAGAAGGACGCTTCACATCCCCTTCACTCTTACGTCCCTGAAAATACTCCATGTCTCCGTACACAATTCCTTCCCCCATACTGTTCTTCGGATGCAGCACACCGCCCTCCTCTACACACCAAACACTTTTCCGTCTTCCCATTCCTCCTCTACTCCCCTCAGTATATCTGTACCTCCTTCCGCTACACCCCACTTTCTCTGTGATCAGAGGGATGTGTGAGGAGGAAGGGGAATATTGGTGCCAGTTGTCACATCTCGTCCTTTCCATCGTATATTGACCTCTCGGTTCGGTATATTTCCACAGCTCTGCGTGGACACCACTCCCTCTAGTGTCCACTATATCACCAGCAATATATTCCCATTTCGGCTTCTACCCCCACACCCCCCCCCCCTTACACACATACAAACCAGACACTTCGGATGCAGGTGTGTGTGTGTGTGTGTGTGTGTGTGTGTGTGTGTGTGTGTGTGTGTGTGTCTGTGTGTGTGTGTGTGTGTGTGTGTGTGTGTGTGTGTGTGTGTGTGTGTGTGTGTGTGTGTGTGTGTGGTAGTTGCTGACAGCAGTTTGCTGGCTCTGTTTAATGTTCTTTGACTCAGAAGGGAATGTGAGGGAGAGCAGAGTCGAGCTGTCGTAACAGGGGATACGTTAATGTGGGTAACCAACGGAGACTCTGTGGAGAGAACGAGAGTCCTGGATGATATGTTGCTGGGATCCATGTTCTGAGTTGTGTTGTTTTCATAGAAACATAGAAAACCGACGGCACAATACAGGCTCTTCTGCCTACAAAGTTCTGCCGAACCTGTCCCTCTTTTAGAAATTATTAGGCTTACCTATAGACCTTCACTAAGCTCCATGTACCTATGGAAAAGTTTCTTAAACGACCCGATCGTATCGGCCTCCACCACTTTTGCCGGCAGCCATTTCCACACACTCACGAATCTCTATCTAACCCACTGACAGCTCCTCTGTACCTACTCCCCAGCTCCTTAAACATGTGTCATCTTGTGGCAACCATTTCAGCCGAGGGAAAAAATCGTCTGACTATCCACGCGATCAATGCCTCTTATTCTATTTTCCAAATTTGTCAGGTCACCTCTACTCCTCCGTCGCTCCAAGGAGATAAGGCCGAGTTCATTCAACCAATTATCATAAGGCATGCTCCCCAATCGAGGAAACTTCCCTGTGAATCTTCACTGCACCCTTTCTATGGCTTCCACGTCCTTCCCGTTGCGAGGCGAACAGAACTGAGCACAGTACTCCAAGTGGTGTCTGGCCAGGGGCATATATCGCTGCAACATTGCCTCTGAGCACTAATTTGAATTCCAAGACTGATGAAGGGAACTACACCGTTCGCCGTCTTAACCACAGAGTCGATCTGTGCAGCTGCTTTGATCGTCCTTTGGATCGGATCCCAAGACCCATCTGATTCTCCGCACTGCCAAGAGTCTTAACATTAATGCTATATTCTGCCATATTATTGGCGTATCAAACTGAAACACGTCATTCGTATCTGGGTTGAACTCCATCTGCTACTTCTCAATCCAGTGTTGCATCCAATCAATGTCCCGCTGTAACCTCTGACAAACCTCTACATTACTAACAACACTTCCAACCTTTGTGTCATCATCACACTTACTAACCCATCCCTCCACATCCTCAACCAGGTCTTTTGTAAAAGTCGAGAACAGTAAGGGTCCCAGAACAGATCGCTGAAGCACACCAGTTGTCACCGACCATCATGAAGAATATGACACATCCACACCCACTCTTTACCTCCTGTAGTCAAGCAGGTTCTGGCTCCACATGGCAATCTCCCGTTCGATCCCATGCCTCTTTACTTCCTCAATAAGCCATGCGTAGGGTCCCTTATCAAATGCCTTGCTGCAAGTCACATACACTATCACTACTGCTCTTCCTTCATCAACGTGTTTAGTCACATCCTCTAAAAATTCAATCCTCTCTTTCGGCACAACTTGCCCTTGACAAAAACATACTGACTGTTCTTAATCATATTATACCTCTCACAAAGTTGGAAAATACCGCATCTCCTTATCTTCTAAATCAACTTACCAACCGGTGAGGTTAGTGTCACTGGTCTATAATTTCTGGGCATCTCTACTCTCTTTCTTTATAAAGGAAAAACATCCGCAAACCCCCAGACCCCCAAACATCCAGAAGCTCTCCTGTCCCCACTGATGATTTAAAGATAATCTGCAGAGATTCAGCAATTTCTTCTCTGCCTCCCATGGCAGCCTGGTGAACAACTCACCCGGTCTGGGCGACTTATCCAATTTGAACCTATCAAAAGCTCCAGCACATCGCCTTTCTTAATATCTGCATGCTCAAGCTTTTCAGTCTGCTGCAAGTCATCACTACTATCACCAAGATCCTCTTCCATAGGGAATACTGAAGCAAAGTATTCATTAAGTACCTCTGCTATTTCATCTGGTTCCATAGTCAATTTCCCACTGTCACACTTGATGGGTCCAATTCTTTCAGGTCTTATCCTCTTGCTTTTCACATACTTGTGGAATCCTTTGTGAATTTCCTTAATCCTGCCGACCAAGGCCTTACATGACCCTTATGACTCTCCATATTCCAAATTAAGCTGTTTCCTATTAGTCTTATAATCTTCTGCATCTCTAATATTACTCGCTTTATGAACCCTTGGTAAGCATTTCTTTGTTTATTGACAGAGATTCTTCACTCTCCGATCACTTACGACCGGGACAGAAGACACTTTGGGATCAATATCAGAAGATGAACACGAATCGGTGCCAATTTCTTCTAAATGTCCATGAGTTGCATTGGAACGTTGAATCCTGGATAAACGCGAATTCCCTTCTGGTCATCAGCCAGACAACCAGTCTCAAGAATGCTCAAACCCTCAAGAAAATCCTTCCTCTCCCCGAATTCTTCTGCCAACTTTTGACCAGAAGGAAAGGTGAGGTTACATCCTCAATCCCCCGCTCCTAAACTAAGGACTGAGAGACTCCTGGAGTCTGTGATGGGACTGTGTGGAGTGATCTTCCCTCTGTGTCTAACACCGGGAGTGTGTGATGGGACGGTACGGAATGAGATTCTCTATACGTGGGGGAATCATCTCTGTGTTTCTGACCCCGGGGGTGTGAGATGGGACTGTGTGGAAGGGAGGGAGTTTCACTCTGTGTCTTAATCTCTGTATCTCGCACACTCTCCCTCTCTTGTCTTTTGCACTGATGCCTCTATTTAACACACTCTCTCTGCCTCCTGCCATATCCCGTACTTTCCCTACGTCCCTCTGCGTTTCCGTGAAGCTGACCTGCAGCTAAACCATTACAACACGGAAAAAGTCCATCTTGGCCCTTCTATTCCGTGCCGAACGTTTATCTCACCTAGTCATAGATTCCATAACATCCCTCCTTGTTTCCCTTACCTTACACAATTCAATATACATAGAGCATAGAATAGTAAAGCACATTACAGGCGCTTCGTCCCACAATGTTGTTCCGTCCCTCGAACCCTGTCTCCCATACAACTCCCCGTCTTAAATTCCTCCATATACCTCTGTAGTAGTCTTTTAAACTTCACTAGTGTATCTGCCTCCACCATTGGCTCAGGCAGTGCATTCCACGCACCAAGTGAGTGAAACAGCTTCTTCTAATATCCGTCTGGAACATCTCACCCCTTTCCTTAAATCTATGTCCTCTTGTACATAGCAGTGGTGCTCTGAAGAAGAGGCACATGCTGTCCAATCTGTCTTTTCCGCTTAATATCTTGTGCACCTCTCTCATGTCTCCTCTCATCCTACTTCTCTCCAAAGAGTAAAGCCCGAGCTCCCTTAATCTCTGAGATTAATCGATACTCTCTAAATCAGGCAACAACCTGGTAAATCTCCTCTGCATACTTTACAATGCTTCCACATCCTTCCCATAGTGAGTAGACCAGAACTGGACACAGTACTCCCAGTGTGGCCTAACAAGAGCTTTATAGAGCTGCATCATTACATCGCGTCTCTTAAACAAGGGGGCAACATTCGCCTCACTGCAATCCTCCGGTACAATTTCCCTGTCATCGAGGACATAAAGATCCTAGCCAGAGGCTCGGCAATCTCTTCCCTCGCCTCGTGGAGCAGCCTAGGGAATATTCCGTCAGGTCCCGGGGGCTAATCCGTTGGAATGAATTTTAACAATTCCAACACCTCCTCTCTCTTAATATCTACATGCTACAGAATATTAACGTCACACATATTGCACTCACCGTCATCAAGTCCCCTCTCAGTCGTGAATACAGAAGAGAATTATCCATAGAGGACCCCGCTCACTTCCACAGCCTCCAGGCACATCTTCCCAATTTTATTTCTAATTCGATCCCAGCATCACTCCTCTCATCCGTTTGTTCTTTACATAATTGAAGAATTCCTTCGGGTTTTCCTTTACCCTACTCTCCAAGGCCTTCTCATGCCCCCTTTTTGCTCGTCTCATCTCCTTCTTAAGCTCCTTTCTTGCTACCCTATATTCCTCAATAGACCCATCTGATCACTGCTTCCTATAACCTCATATATGCTGTCTTCTTCCACCAGACTAGATTTTCCACTTCACTTGTCACCCAAGGTTCCTTCACTCCACCATTCTTTATCTTCCTCACAGGTAAAAATTTACGCCTAACATCCTGCAACAGATCCTTAAACATCGATCACATGTCCATAGTATATGTCCCTGCAAAAACATCACCCCAGATCACACCCGGAACTTCTAGCCTTACAGCCTCATAATTTGCCGTTCCCCAATTATATTTTCCTCTGCTCTCTGATTCTATCCTTTTCCATGTTAATACTAAAGGCCAGGGAGCGGTGATCTAATAGGTAGCGAACTGGGTCAGGTCACAGATCAGTCAGTGGGTGACCATCAAAATAGATGAAGTACGACATTCCCCCCAGTCGGTCTGTCAACATACTGTGAAAGGAATCCATCCGGGACACACTTAACAAAATCTGTCCCATCTAAACCCTAGGAAGTAATCAAGTGTCAATCAATATTCGGGAAGCTAAAATCACCCATGATAACAACCTTGTGATATTTGCACCTTTCTATATCTGCCTCCCAATCTGCTCCTCGGAATCTCTGCTGCTACCAGGGGGCCTATAGAATAACCCCAGTGGAGTAACAGCTCCTTTCCAGTTCCTGTCTTCCACGCATACTGACTCAAAAGAAGATCCTGCAACATTATCCACCCTTTCTGCAACTGTAATAGTTTCCTTGACCAGGATACTATTACACTATTACACAGGATTGCCAATCCTCCTCCTCTTTTTTCCCGTCTTTGCATCCCTTTTAAAGCACTGTATTCCAGGAATATTGAGAATCCATTCTTGCACTGCTGCCAGCCAAGTTCCGTAATACATCATAATTCCATGTATGTATGCAAGCTTTCAGTTCATCATCTTTGTTCCAGATGCTTCTTGCATTGAAATGCACACTCTTCAGCACTTCTACCTTACTGCATTTACACCCTTTATTCTGCTTCTTTTTCCTCAAAGCCTTTCTATATGTTAGATCTGGCTTTACACCATGCACTTCTTTACTGCTTCTCCTTAGTGAATATCCTTCTCCTGAGTGAATGCCGAAGAAAACGCTCCAAACCTCAGTTGCTCTCCACTCCCCACCTCTCCCGACTCTCCTCACTCTCTGTTTCACAGGCAATTGTGGGGAGTATGAGGGAAAAATGACGTCTAGTATTACACCGCCCCCTTCCACTGGATATCTATCAACAAGATCTGAGTCTGTTCACAGCTCTGCGTTCATAGGCCGGTTGTATGTTTTTCACACCACTTGCTTCAGTCTGCAATATTAACACCCTTTCTCTCGCCTCTACTCTCCTCCTCCTATTTTCTCTACCCGCAGCGCACCATCCGCTCACACAAACACACGCCATCTCTGAGAGGCACGCTTAATTTGAGTCAACAGGGGTGTCGAAATACTGGATATTGGTGAATGGGGAGAACGGAGGAGTGGTTGCGCACTTTTTCTGACTTTTTCTGATGATGCGTGAGCTGATTCTCTGACTCTAGAAATGTGTTCGTACTGTGTGGAGTACGGGACTGTGTGATCTGACGATGTGGATGCAGATTCTCACTGTGTGTAACCCCGGTACAGTGTGACGGGGTGGTGTGGAGGGAGGTTCACTCTCTACTCGACATCGAGAGTGTGTGATGGGAGGGAGCTGAGGGATATTCACTCTGTATCTAACATCGGGAGTGTGTGATCCGACTGGGAAGACGGAGCTTGACTCTGTGTGTGACCCGGGAGAGTGTGATGAAACAATATGGAGGGAGTTGCACTCTGTGTATGATCCAGGCGATGAGTGATGGATCGTTGCGGAGGGAGCGTTACTCAGTGTATATTTCCAGGAGTATGTGATGGGATTGTATGCAGGGATTCTCGCTCTGTCTGTGACTCCTGGCCAAGGAACTGTGGATTTCGGGGATTAAACAGACTCCCATCAGAAATACGTTGGAAGAAAATGGTGCTTCAGAAGTTCTGCTCAAAAGGCTTAATATGAACACCCTTTCTGTGGCTTCCGCTCTCCTCCCCTTCCTTCCTGTTTTCACAGCAGACCATTCCTTCTCGATGATTCTTTTTTTAACAATATATTTTGTTGAAGGTACGTCACAATATATAATACATAATGGAATACATTTTCCTCCATTTTGCTTTTGTATCTTACTGCTAAACAAACCTCCCCTCACCCGCCCCCCCCCCCGAACATAAAATGACTGCTAATTTATTTTCAATACAACACTTCACATATACAAGTACGGACATTTCACAGCCTGACCCCCACACTACTTCAAGACGAAGTCCCACACACAGCTACAACAGCTCAGATGATCCAGAATACACTCATATTACAATTAGTCAACCACCCTGTGCGGTAAATCATACGCGTGTTAAAACGGAAGCAACTTCCCAAGTACAATCAAATGCCCTCAACTATTAGGTAATTCCTTAAGACTCCCAAAATAGGACAAGAACGGTCCCCATTTCGAACAGAACTTTCTCACAGACGCCCTCAGAGTGAATTTAATCTTGTCTAATTTCAGAAAAAGAACATTACGTCCTCTAACCAAGCAGCAGCAGATGGGGGAGTGGCAGATTTACAGACCAGCAAGATTCTCCTACGCGCCAGCAACGATGTAAGTAAAATGATATCCGACAGGTTTGCATTTAAACCCAAAACATCATCGGCCACACCAAATACAGCTATAAGTGGGCAAGGTCACAGTGTCACACCCGAAACCTCACTGATAATTTTGAAAACCAGGCCGAAGGCAAGACCAAAATGCATGCACTAAACCAAACGGGCAGAAGGAACACCTGTCACAGCCAGCGTCTGTTCCAGTATATATGTCAGCACACCCGGCTTTACTTAAATGTATTGTGTAAAACTTTGAATTGTATGAGCCCGAGTCTAGCACAAGATGACGAAGAATGAACCCTATTCAGTGATTTTGCCCAATATTCCTCTGCCAGATCCACACCAAGGTCATCCTCCCAGCTAGTCGTAGTTTAGTTTAGATCTTGAACTCCCAAATACATCAGCTGGGAGTATAGTACAGAGATCAGCCCTTTATTATTAAAGCTAACAAAAAGCTTGTCCCACAACATAGCAGGTGGTAGATCAGGAAAAGAGGAAAATTTTTCCTTGACAAAGTGGAGAATCTGTAGCTATTGAAAAAAATGATTATGTGGAAGGTCACATTTACTGCACAGGTTATCAAAACTATTAGGTATATTATCAGTTCACAAATCCTTAATGCACATAAGAATGTTCAAACCCCATTGTCTAAAATCTAAATCGAGTGTGGAGGGAAGATGTAGATGGTTTCTATGAATGGGACCCAAAATTGAACTGACGTGAACGTATAATGGCAAGGAAATTGATTAATAATTTTGAGGGTGGAACGCAAGACAGGGTTAGATGTGAATTGAGAGGACTTCAATGGAAATGTTCTTGGACCTTCTAACACTTTGAAATAATTTAGTTGACTTAAGTGCAATAGAAAGAGGCTCAACTGCAAATGCAACAAGATTCCAAGACGTCCTGGTCTTTATATGTGCCAATTAAATCGGTATGTATGGGCAGGTGGTTCTGCACAATGAGGTCAGGATTTAGCAATAAAATTAAAGGACAGGACCACCACCCGTCCCCGTGTGCCAAGACCTAGGAAGACCATACAGTATACCGTGTGGCTCAAGCTACGGTGCAGTTGGGAGTGCTTCAAAATCCATTGTCTTTCTTCCAAGGAACGTGGGATGTCTACAGGCGAGAGGAAAGACGGTTTACCCATAAACTGGAGTGGAACTGATATCCTAGCGGGAAGGGTTGCCAGTACCGGGCTTGAGAATTTTTAGGAGAGTTGTGGAACTCGATTTGCAGGGAGATGGGATTCTGAGTTCGAGAGCCGATAGCGGAATCGATATGGAGACATGTTGTTAAGTCTTAAGAAAAAGGCAGGAATCAATACTTTGCATATAAATCGGATGATGCCCAGAGCTCCGTATATTTTCATGCAGGAAAGTTCTCAGAAGCGCAGTTGGGCTCAGGGAATGAATCAATGCAGTGAATATGATATTGCAGCCATTATTTGGAATAGTGTGCAGGAGGTGCAAGCAGGGCAGCACGACTTTCGGGTTTCCCTGTGTTTAGACGTGAGAGAATGGAAGAATTTCTACTAGCTGAAGAGAAAGAATATAGTTAAGAACAATGTTGGCCCCTTGAAGAATGAATTGGGAGAAATTGTTATGGGAAACAGGGAAATGGCAACAGAATTTAATGCGTACTTTAGATCTGTCTTCACCAGGGAGGACACAAGCAATCTCCCAGATATATGGACGCGCCAGGGTCATAAGATAACACAGGAATTGAAACAGATTGACATTAGGAAAGAAACTGTGATGAGTAGACTGGTAGGACTGAAGGCTAATAAATCCCCGGTTCCAGATGGTCTGCATCCGAGGGTTCTAAAAGAGGTTGCTCGGGAAATTGCGGATGCATTGGTAATCATTTTTCAATGTTCCTTAGATTCAGGATCAGTTCCTGAGATTGGAGAGTGGCTAATGTTATCCCACTTTTCAAGAAGGGAGGGAAGGAGAAAACGGGGAGCTATCGTCCTGTTAACCTAACGTCAGTCGTGGGGAAGATGCATGAGTCCATTATTAAGGACGAAATAGTGGGATATCTTGTTGGCAGTAATAGGATTAGGCCGAGCCAGCATGGATTTACCAAGGGCAAATCATGCTTGACTAATCTATTGGAGTTTTTTGAGGGTGTAACAAGGATATTAGACGAGGGTAATCCAGTGGACGTTGTGTACCTAGATTTTCAGAAGGCATTCGATAAGGTGCCACATAGGAGATTGGTGAGTAAATTCAGAGCTCATGGCATTGGAGGCAGGGTTACAACATGCATAGAAAACTGGTTGGCAGATAGAAAGCAAAGGGTAGCAGTGAATGGGTGTTTCTCGGACTGGCTGGAGGTGACTAGTGAGGTACCACAGGGCTCTGTATTGGGACCACAGCTCTTTACGATTTATGTCAACGATTTAGATGAGGGCATTGTAAACTATATCAGCAAGTTTGCTGACGATCCTAAACTGGGTGGCAGTGTGACATGCGAAGAGGACGTTAGGAGAATACAGGGAGACTTGGATAGGCTGGGTGAGTGGGCAGATAATTGGCAGATGTCATTCAATGTGAATAAATGTGAATTTATCCACTTTGGAAGCAGGAACAAGAGGGCAGAGTATTGTCTGAATGGTGTAGAGTTAGGTAAGGGAGAAATGCAAAGAGACCTAGGAGTCCTAGTTCATCAGTCAATGAAGGTGAATGAGCAAGTTCAACAGACAGTGAAGAGGGCAAATGGAATGTTGGCCTTTATTACAAGGGGAATTGAGTACAAGAGCAAGGATGTCCTTTTGTATTTGTACAGGGCCCTGGTGAGACCACACCTGGAATGTTGTGTGCAGTTTTGGTCTCCAGGTTTAAGGAAGGACATTCTGGCAATTGAGGAAGTGCAGCGTAGATTCACTAGGTTGATTCCTGGGATGGCAGGTCTGTCTTACGCAGAGAGATTGGAGAGATTGGGCTTGAACACACTGGAATTGAGGAGATTGAGAGGGGATCTGATTGAAAAGTTTAAGATAATTAAAGGATTTGATAGGATTGAGGCAGGAAATATGTTCCAGATGTTGGGAGAGTCCAGTACCAGAGGGCATGGATTGAGAATAAGAGGTCAGTTATTTAAAACAGAGTTGAGGAAGAGCTTCTTCTCCCAGAGAGTTGTGCAGGTGTGGAATGCACTGCCTCGAAAGACGGTAGAGGCCAATTCTCTGGATGCTTTCAAGAAGGAGTTAGATAGATATCTGATGGATAGGGGAATCAAGGGATATATGGACAAGGCAGGGACTGGGTATTGATAGTGAATGATCAGCCATGATCTCAGAATGGCGGTGCAGACTCGAGGGGCCGTATGGTCTACTTCTGCACCTATTGTCTATTGTCTATTGCCTATAATTACAGGAGGAGGGGTGACATTACAGGGCTGGGCAAATGTCACCGCAGAGCACAGTCAGAGCAGACAAGACAACTTGTCTAAGTGAATGTTTGCAGGTGGAGACACATAAAACCTAGAGCACAATACAGGCCTTTCCACCTAACATGCCCCTACCTTAGAAATAACTAGGCCTACCCGGAACACTCCATTTTCCTAAGCTCCTGGTCCTAAAAAGGACTTCTTAATATAGCGTATTGTATCCGACTCCACCAACGGTGCTGGCAGCCCATTCCACGCACTCACCACTCTCTGAGAACAGAAAAAAATGTCTTGCCGCTGACATCTTCTCTGATACCTGGTCCCCCGCACCTATAACCCGCGACCTCTTGTGGCAACAGTTCCAGCCTTGGGAAAGAGCCTCTGTCTATCCACACGATCAATGCCTCTCATCATCTTATACTCCTGTCATCCTCCGTCCCTCCGAGGAGAAAACGTCGTGTTCATTAAAACTATTATCATAAAAAAATCATTAAAAATCATTAAAAAAAATTAAAGTCATTAAAAAAATCACGAGCAGTAAGACTCCCAGAATAGATCCCTAACGCACCGCACTGGTCACTGTCCTCCCGGCAGAATATGACCAGTACACACCCTCTCTTTGCCTTCTATGGACAAGCCAGTATTGGCTCCACAAGGCAATGTCGCCTTGTGTCCCATAGTCTTTAATTCCTGAATAGGCCACCCACGGGGTAAGTTATCAAATGGTTTGCTGAAATCCGTATACACTACATCTACGTCAAACAGAGAGCTAGAGTGCGAAAGGGTCGATGTGTGACCCAGGAATTACGTGACGGGACGGTATGGAGGGATCTTCACACTACGTCTAACCCAGGGAGAGTGTGATGGGATGGTGTGGAGAGAGATTCACTCTGTGTCTGACCCCGGGAGTGTGAGATGGGACGGTGTGGATGGAGATTCACTCTGTGTCTAACCCAGGGATTCTGTGATAAAACGGTATAGAGTGATGTTCACACGACGCCTAACCCCGGGAGTGTGCGATGGATGGGATGGTGTCCAGGGAGATTCACTCTGTGACTGTCCCAGATCGTGTTTGATCGTACTCTCCATGGGTTATTGTTCTCTCTCTCTCTCTCTCTCTCTCTCTCTCTCTCTCTCTCTCTCTCTCTCTCTCTCTCTCTCTCTCTCTCTCTCTCTCTCTCTCTCTCTCTCTCTCCTCTCTCTCTCTCCCTCCCTCCCTCCCTCTCTCTTCCTGCTTCACTCTACGCCCACACACACACTCTGTCCACACTCAAATCTCTGTGTCACGACCTTACTCTCCCTCTCTCTGTTTCTGTGCTCCCTTCTCTTTTGCTGTGCCGCCTCTATTTCACACTCTCTGTCTACCCCCTCTCACATGCTGTACGTTCCCTACGCCCATCTCCGTATCCGAGATACATTCCATTTGCTAAACGCTCCCCATCTACGTTGACCCCGCTCCCTCCTTCCTCCCTCTGTGTGACAAGCAATTGTGGTGAGTATAAGGGAGAGATGGCGTCTAGTATTACACCTCCCCCTTCCACTGGATATCTATCCCCAGGATCTAAGCTTCTCAACAGCTCTGTCTGCACAGGCTGCTGGTGTGGTTCCACACCACTTCTTCAGTATCTACAATCTTAGCAACTTTTCTATCGCCACTTTTCACCGCCCCGTCCTTGCTGCTCCTGCAGCACATTTTCCGGTCACGTACACACATACCACCTCCGAGAGAAGCATACAATTCGACACTCGAAAGCCAAAAGGCTGGGTATTGGTGAGAGGGGAGAACGGAGTAAGGAGAGCGTTGTGCAGTTTTACTGACTCAAATCGAGTGTTCTGAGATGGTGCCGGAGCAACTTTGCATCAGTGACCCCATGTCTGCTTGGACACCACTCCCTGGAGGGTCTACTATATCACCACCCACATATTCCTATTCCGGCCTCAAGCCCCCACACCGCCGCCAACACACATACACAAACATACACTTCAGATACTGGTTTACTCAAAAAGTTCTTAAATCCTGGTGTGTGTGTGTGTGTGTGTGTGTGTGTGTGTGTGTGCGTGCGTGTGTGTGTGTGTGTGTGTGTGTGTGTGTGTGTGTGTGTGTGTGTGTGTGTGTGTGTGTGTGTGTGTGTGGTAGTTCAGAAGGGAATGTGAGTGAGAGCAGAGGTGAGCTGTCATGACAGAGGATTCACACAGACTGTCCACACTCAAATCTCTGTGTCACTATCTCCCTCTCCCTCTCCCTCCTTCTGCGCTGACTCTCTTATCTTTTGCTGTGACGCCTCTATTTGACACACTCTGTCTACCCCCTCACATACTGTACGTTGCCTACGCCCATCTCTGTATCCGAGATACATTCCATTTGCTAAACGCTCCCCATCTACGTTGACCCCGCTCCCTCCTTCCTCCCTCTGTGTGACAGGCAATTGTGGTGAGTATAAGGGAGAGATGACGTCTAGTATTACACCTCCCCCTTCCACTGTATATCTATCACCAGGATCTGAGCTTCTCAACAGCTCTGTATGCACAGGCCGGTGGTGTGGTTGCACACCACTTCTTCAATATCTACCATCTTAACACCCTTTCTCTCGCCTCTTCTCTCCGCCCCTTCCTTGCTTCTCCAGCAGCACATTATCCGGTCACGTACACACATACCACCTCCGAGAGAAGCATTCAATTCGACACTCGAAAGCCAAAAGGCTGGGTATTGGTGAGTGGGGAGAACGGAGGAGGGAGAGCGTTGCGCAGTTTTTCTGACTCCAGTAGAGTGTTCTGCGATGGTGCCGGTGCAACTTTGCATCGGTGACCCCTTGTCTGCTTGGACACCATTCCCTGGAGGGCCTACTATATTACCACCCATGTATTCCCATTTCGGCCTCAACCCTCCACTTCCTCACCCAGGTCATTAAGAAAAACACACTATGAGTTAGGTTCTCAGAACAGATCCCTGAGGCACTCCACTGGCGACCGACATCCATGCAAAATATGACGCGACTAAAAAAAATCATTACCTTCTGTGAGCCAGTTTTGGCTGCACAAAAAAATGTACCCTTGGATCCCATTCCTCCTTACTTTCTCAATAATCATTACCTGGAGTACCTTATCAAATGCCTTGCTGAAATCCATATACTGCATCTACTGTTCTTCCTTCATGAATGTGTTTAGCCTGATCCTCGAAAAATTCAATCAGGATCGGACGGCACAACCTGTCCTTAACAAAGCGATTCTGATTATTCCAAATCATATCATACATATGAAAAAGTTCATAACGATTGTCTCTCCGGATCTTCTCCATCAACTTACCAACCTGTGAGGTAAGACCCGCTGCTCTCCTGGGCTATCTCTACTCCGTTTCTTGAATAAAGGAACAGAATGCGCAACCCTCCAATCCTCCAGAAACACTCCTGTCCCCAGTGATGATTCAAAGATCATGTACAGAGGCCAGCAATCTCCTCCATCGCCTGCCATTTTAGCCTGAAGTACATCTCATCCGGTCCCGGCGACTTCTCCATCTTGATCTTTTCAAAAGCTTCAGCACATCCTGTTTTTTAGTTTCTACATGCTCAAGCTTTTCAGTCTGCTGCAAGTCATCACTACAATCGCCAAGATCCTCTTCCATAGGGAATACTGAAGCAATGTTTTCATTAAGTACCTCTGCTACTTCCTCCGGTTCAATACTCAATTTCCCACTGTCACACTTGATGGGTCCGATTCTTTCACGTCTTATCCTCTAGCTTTTCACATACTTGCAGAATCCTTTGGGAATATCCTTAATCCTGCAGGCCAAGGTCTTACATGGCCCTTCTGGCTTTCCTTATTCCAATTTAAGCTCCTTCCTATTAGCCTTATAATCTTCTAGATCTCCAACTTTACTCGCTCTATGAACTCATCGTAAGCCTTTCTTTGTTTCCTGACAGAGATTCCTCACTCTCTGATCACTTCCGACCGGGACTAGAAGACTCTTTGGGAACAATATCAGGAGTTGAACAGGAACAGGTGCTAATATCGTCTAAATGTCTATGAGATGCATTGGAACGTTTCCAGGATAAACGCGAATTCCCTACTGGTCCTCTGCCAGATCACCAGACCACCTGTCTCAAGAATGCTTATACCCTCAACAAAATCCTCTCCACCACTGGATTCTTCTGCCAAATTGTGGGACATTGTGGAGGGACTTTCACTCTATGTTTGACACGAGGAGTCGACGAGCGTGTAATGGGACAATGTGGAAGGAGATTCTCTCTGTGTCTAAACCCGGGAGACTGTGATGGGACGGGGTGGAAGCAGCTTCTCTCTGTGTCTGTCAGCGGGAGTGTGTGACAGGACTGTGTGGAGGGAGCTTCCCTCGGTGTCTGTCCCTGGGAGAGTGTGATGGGATGCTCTCAATAGAACCGATATTGAATGTGATGAGGATGGAGGGGAGGGAGATGGACTTTCCTCAGCCTTCGCAAAAAGTAGAGACGCTGCTGGGCTTTCTTTTCTATGGAGCTGATGTTGAGGGACCAAAAGAGATTCTCCGTCAATACAGCCATCTGACCCTTGTTTCCCAAACCTCATGTATGCTGTCTTCTTCCACCTGACTAGATTTTACACTTCACTAGTCACCCATAGTTCATTCACTCTACCATTCTTGATCTTCCTCACCGGGACAAATTTACCCCTAACGTCCTGCAGGAGACTTTAAACATCGACCACATGTCCATAGTACATTGCCCTGCAAAAACATCATCCTAATTCACACCAGTAAGTTCTATCCTCATAATTTGCCCTTCCCCAATTAAGAGTGTTCCTCTCCTCTCTGATTCTACCCTTCTCCATGTTAATAGTAAAGGCAAGGGAGCGGTGTACACTGTTCCCCATATGCTCAGCCACTGACAGATCAGTGACCAGACCCGCTTCGCTACCTACTACTAGATCTATTATGTCAATATCCCTAATCGGCCTGCCAACATACTGTGAAAGGAATCCATCCTATACATCTTAACAAAATTTGTCCAATCTAAACCTTTGAAACCAATCAAATGTCATCAATATTCGGGAAGTTAATGTTACCCATGATAACAACCCTGTTATTTTTGCACCTTTCCAAATCTGCCCCCCAATCTGCTCCTCGGTATCTCTGCTGCTGCCAGGGGGCCTATAGAATACTTCCAGGTGAGTAACTGAGTAACTGCTCCTTTCCCGGACCTGACTTCCAACCATACTGAGTCAAAAGAGGATTCTGCTACATTACCCACCATCTCTGTAGCAGTAACAGTATCCTTGACCAGTAATGCCACACCTCCTCACCATCCCTCCCCCCCCCCCCCCGTATCCTTTTAAAGCACTGAAATCCTGGAATATTGAGAATACATTCCTGTCAAGTCTCTGTAATGACCGGTACGTCTTAATTCAATATATGTATGCAAGCTCTCAGTTCATAGCCTTTGTTCCTGATGCTTCTTGCATTGAAGTACACACACATTAGTTATTCCACCTTACCAGCTTTACACACTTTAATCTGCCTCTCTTTCCTCAAAGCCTTTCTATATGTTAGGTCTGGCTTTACTCCATGCACTTCTTTCAATGCTTCTCCTTAGAGAATATCATTTTCCTTAGTCAATGCCGAAGAAAACGCTGCACATCTCGGTCGCCTCCCACCCCTAGCTCTCCCGACTCTCCTCACTCTCTGTGGCACAGGCAATTGTGGGGAGTATGATCGAGAAATGACGTCTTGTATTACACCACCCCCCTTCCACTGGATATAACCATATAACATATAATATAACCATATAACAATCACAGCACGGAAACAGGCCATCTCGGCCCTTCTAGTCCGTGCCGAACTCTTAATCTCACCTAGTCCCACCTACCCGCACTCAGCCCATAACCCTCCACTCCTTTCCTGTCCGTATACCTATCCAATTTTACCTTAAATGACACAACTGAACTGGCCTCTACTACTTCTACAGGAAGCTCATTCCACACAGCTATCACTCTCTGAGTAAAGAAATACCCCCTCGTGTTTCCCTTAAACTTCTGCCCCCTAACTCTCAAATCATGTCCTCTCGTTTGAATCTCCCCTACTCTCAATGGAAACAGCCTACTCACGTCAACTCTATCTATCCCTCTCAAAATTTTAAATACCTCGATCAAATCCCCCCTCAACCTTCTACGCTCCATTGAATAGAGACCTAACTTGTTCAACCTTTCTCTGTAACTTAAGTGTTGAAACCCAGGTAACATCCTAGTAAATCGTCTCTGCACTCTCTCTAATTTATTGATATCTTTCCTATAATTCGGTGACCAGAACTGCACACAATATTCCAAATTTGGCCTTACCAATGCCTTGTACAATTTTAACATTACATCCCAACTTCTGTACTCAAAGCTTTGATTGTTAAAGGCCTGTGTTCCAAAAGCCTTCTTCACCACCCTGCCTACATGAGACTCCACCTTCAGGGAACTATGCACTGTTATTCCTAGATCTCTCTGTTCCTCTGCATTCCTCAATGCCCTACCAAAATATCTATCAAAAGTTCTGAGTCTGTTCACAGCTCTGCGTACACAGGCCGGTTGTATGTTTTTCACACCACTTGCTTCAGTGTCTGCAATCTTAACACCCTTTCTCTCGCCTCTACTCTCCTCCTATTTCCTCAACCCGCAGCGCACCATCCGGTCACACAAACACACGCCATCTCTGAGAGGCACGCTCAATTTGAGTCAACAGGGGTGTCAAAATACTGGATATTGGTGAGTGGGGAGAACGGAGGAGGGGTTGCGCACTTTTTCTGACTCCATTAAAGTGTGTTGTGATGATGAGGGATCTGATTCTTTGACCCTTGAAATGTGTTCGTACTGTGTGGAGGAATGCGGGACTATGTGATGTGACGGTGTGGAGGGAGATTCACTCTTTGTCTGACCCCGGGAGTCTGTGATGGACGGTATTGAGGTAGATTCACTCTGTGGCTGACCGCGGGGCTGTGAGATGGGAAGTTGTGGATTGCGATACCCTCTCTATCTGACACCGGGAATGCGTGATGGGACGGTGTTGATGGAGATTCACTCTGTATTTAACATCGGGGGTGTGTGATCTGACGGCGTAGAGGGAGCTCGGGATTGTGTGATGGGATGTCGATGTGTGATGTGGATGGAGCTGCCATAAGAGTCATCAGAGAATAAGAGGTCAGTTATTTAAAACAGAGTTGAGGAAGAGCTTCTTCTCCTAGAGAGTTGTGGAGGTGTGGAATGCACTGCCACAGAAGACGGTGGAGGCCAATTCTCTGGATGCTTTCAAGAAGGAGCTGGATAGATATCTGATGGATAGGGGAATCAAGGGATATGGGGACAAGGCAGGGACTGGGTATTGATAGTGAATGATCAGCCATGATCTCAGAATGGCGGTGCAGACTCGAGGGGCCGAATGGTCTACTTCTGCACCTATTGTCTATTGTCTATTTTCTATTGTCTATATGGGTCTGATCCTGGGAGTGTGTGATGTGACGGTGTGGAGAGAGTTTCACTCTGAGTGTATACCCGGGTGTGTGATGGGTCGGTGTGAAGGGAGATTCACTCTGTGCCTGACCCCCAGTTGTGTTTTGTTCAGCAGTCCAAGGGCGCTCTCTCTCTCTTATTGATCTCTCTCTCTCTCTCTCTCTCTCTCTCTCTCTCTCTCTCTCTCTCTCTCTCTCTCTCTCTCTCTCACTCTCATTCTCTCTGACGCTCTACGCCCACCCACACATATTGTCGCTAACCCCCAACTCTCTCTGTCTCACGCACCCTCTCGCCCTCTCCCTTTTTTACCCCTGCTCTTTTGCTGTGCCGCCTCTATTTCACACTCTCTCTACCCCCTCACATCCTGTAATATCCCTATACCCGTCTCCCTCTCCGTCAAACACTCCTTCCGCTAAAAGCTCCCAATCAACGTCTCAACCCCCCCCCCCCCCATCTCCCGACTCTTCTCACTTTCTGTGTCACGGACAATTGTTGGGAGCATGAGGGAGAGATTACGTCTGGTATTACACTTCGCCCACTTTATTGGAAATCTATCAACAGTATCTGAGCTTCTCCACAGGCCGGTCTTTGGTTCCGCACCACTTGCCTCAGTATCTATAAACTTAATACACTTTCTCTTGGCTCTTCTCTATTCCCCATCCTTGCTCAACCCGCCGCTCACAGTCAGTCACTCACACACTTACCATCTGCGAGAGGCACATTCAACTTGAGATTGCGGAAACGCTGAAATGTTGGGTAGTGGAGAGTGGGTGCGGTGTATTGTCCTTCATCAACCGTGGGACTGAGTTTAGGAGTCGAGAGCTAACGTTGCAGCTATATAGGACTCTGATCAGACCCCACTTGGATACACTGTGCTCAGTTCTTATCGCATCACTACAAAAATAATGTCAAAACTATGGAAATGTTGCAGAAAAAATTTACAAGGATGTTGCCTGGATTGGGGAACATGTCTAATGAGAATAGGATGAGTGAACTCGGCCTTTTCTCCTTGGAGAGACGGAGGATGAGAGGTGACTTGATAGAGGTGTACGAGATGATGAGAGGCATTGATCGTGTCGATAGTCAGAGGCTTTTTCCCAGGGACGAAATGGCTAACACGAAAGGGCGTTTTTAAGGTGCTTGGAAGTCAATGCGGAGGTGATGTTAGGGATTTTTTTTTTTTAACGCAGAGAGTGGTGAGTGCTTGGAATGGTCTGTCGGCGTCGGTCTGGAAGCGGATACGATAGGGTTATTTTAGAGACTCCTGTGTATGTACACTGAGCCAAAAAATAGAGTGTGATGCGAAATCCAGATAATTTCTAAGGTAAGGACATGTTTGGTACAGCATTGTGGGCCGAAGAGCCTGTATTTTGCTGCAGGTTTTCGATGTGACGATATTTCTATCTTTCTTTCTCGCCCCAACTCTCAAGTCTCTCCTCCTATCCCGAATCACTCTCACTCAATCTGTCTCTACGAGCACTCTCTCAGTCTCTCTTCCTAGCCCGAATCACTCTCACTCAGTCTATTTCTACCAGGACTCTCTCAATCTCTGTTCCTAGCCCGACTCTCTCTCACTCAATTTGTCTCTACCAGCATTCTCTCAGTCTCTCTCATTCCACACCCACTCTTTCGCTCACTCTCCCTCTCTCTGCTTTTGACGTTTCCGTGTTCACTAATTTAGTTCTGTTCGCCACGTTACGGGATGAGAGTGGGGTTCTTTGGAAAGATACATAAGGTGTTTTCTGGGACGCTGCCTGTGAGAGTAAAATCTATAAGCAGAGCTCGGATCTTTTTTTTTTCTCTCCGGAGCTGGTGAGTCTGAGAGAACACATGCAGTTGTCTGTATCATTACGAAAGGTACAGAGAGACCACACAGCGGGTATTTTTACCCGCGGGTTTGGAATAACTGACATCAGAAACATGAATTAAGGTGAGAGGGGTGACGTGCCAGGTAGGTACATTTGGCAAGTGTTGTTTCCACAAAGATTGTTGGGTGTTTGGAACATGCTCCCAGCGTTGGCGGTGGAGGGAGATCTATAGAGGCGTTTAAAAGGCTCTGGAACAGACACGGGACTGTGCAGGGAATGGAGGGAGACGGACGCTGTGCCGGCAAAGGGATTTAGTTTAATTGGCAGATCTCAACTTGTTGGGCGGAAGGGTTTTAATTCGGTGATGAACCTTCTCTGCGGTTCATCACCGAATTAAAACCCTTTGAACTCGACTACTGGGAAGAGCAGTGTATTGGGCAAAGCGGATAATATGGCGATGGATCGATAAACACAGAGAAAGGCCAGTTCACAGACTGCATATTCTGTGAACGAAACACACAGCCCTCACTGTGCCACGAAGATCGTCTTCAAAGGGACATAGAATATGTTTCTGTGTCACAGACCCAATCCATATCCGAAATGAAAACGGCCTCATCGTGACACTGACACACTGACAGGAACTGGCCCACAGCAGGATCTCACCACTCAACGATACCAACACAGAGTCACGCCCTGCGCTGTCACTCAAAAATACTCCTCCCTCTCCAAAACCACTCAAGGACTCCTTAAAACACCGTCTCCTATAACACTCCCCGTCACCGTCACGCACTCCCTCCACTACACCACTCCGGCCTCCGTCTTTCATCCTTGTAACCATATAACAATTACAGCACGGAAACAGGCCATCTCGGCCCTTCTATTACGTGCCGAACGCTTACTCTCACCTATTCCCTCTGAACCGCACTAAGCCCATAATCCTCCATTCCGTTCCTGTCCATATACCCATCCAATTTTACATAAAATGACAATACCGAACCTGCCTCTACCACTCCTACTGGAAGCTCGTTCCACACATCTACCACTCTTTGGGTAAAGAAATTCCCCCGAGTGTTACCCCTAAGCATTTGCCCCCTAACTCTCAACTCATGTCCTCTTATTTGAATCTCCCCAACTCTCAATGGAAAAAGTCTATCCACGTCGACACTGTATGTCGCCTGATAATTTTAAATACCTCTATCAATTCCCCTCTCAAACTTCTACGCTCCGAAGAATACAGGCCTAACTTGTTCAACCGTTCCCTGTAACTTAGGTGCTGAAACCCAGGTAGCATTCTAGTAAATCTTCTGAGTACTCACTCTATTTTGTTGACATCCTTCTTATAATTCGGTGGCCAGAACTGTACACAAAACTCCAAATTTGGACTTTCCAATGCCTTGTACAATTTTAAAATTACATCCCAATCCATACTCAATGCTCTGATTTATAAAGGCTAGCACAGCAAAAGATTTCTTCACCACTCTCTACGCGTGAGATTCCACTTTCAGGGAACTATGCACCATTATTCCTATACCACTCTGTTCTACATCTTTCTTTAATGTCCTGCAACTTCCTAGGCATGTCCTATTTGGATTATTCCGATCAAAATGTAGCACCTCACATTTATCAGCATTAAACTCCATCTGCCATAGTCCAGCCCACTCTGCTAACTGGCCTAAATATCTCTGCAAGCTTTGAAATCCTACTTCATTATTCACAACACCACGTACTTTAGTATCATTTACATACTTACTAATCTAATTTACCACCCCATCCTGATCATTAATGTATATGACGAACAACATTCGACCCAGTACAGATCCCTGAGGCACACCACTAGTCACCGGCCTCCAAATTGACAAACAGTTATCCACCACTACTATCTGACGTGTCCAATCCAGCCACTGTTGAATCAATTTTACTACTTCAATATTCATACCTAAAGATTGAACCTCCCTAACTATCCACCCGTGCGGAACCTTGTCAAAGGCCTTACTGAAGTTCATATAGACAAGATCCACTGCTTTACCCTCGTCTACTTTCCTTGTAACATCTTCAAAACATTCAATAAGATTTGTCAAACATGAACTTCCACGCACAAATCCATGCTGGCTGTTCCTAATTGGACCCTGTCTATCCAGATAATTATTTATACCATTACCAAGAGTACTTTCCATTAATTTACCCAGCACTGACGTCAAGTACCCTTTTTAAACAATGAAACCACATGAGCATTACGCCAATCCTCCGGCACCATCCCCGTTTCTATTGACATTTGGAATATTCTGTCAGATCCCCTGCTATTTGGACACTAAATTCCCGCAAGGTCCTAGGTAATGTCTTGTCAGGTCCCGGAGACTTATCCACTTTTATATTCCTTAAAAGCGCCAGTACGGGCTCCTTTCTAATTGTCATATTTTCCATAACTTCCCAGCTTGTTTCCCTTACCTTGCACAATTTAATATCTTTCTCCATCGGTAATACGGAAGAAAATAAATTGTTTAAAATCGCCCCCGCCACTTTCGGCTCCACACATAGCTGTCCAATCTAATTCTCTAAGGGACCAATTTCATCCCTCACTCTCCTTTTGCTATTAATATAACTGTAGACCCTTTCGGATTTATCTTCACCTTAGCTGCCAAAGCAAACTCGTATCTTCTTTTAGCTTCTCTAAATTTTTTCTTAATATTCTTTTTACATTATTTATATTCCTCGATCACCTCACTTACTCGATGCTACCTGTATTCATTGTAGATCTCTCTCTTATTTTCCGAACCAAGTTTCCATTATCCGTTGAGAACCATGGTTCTCTCAAACTTTTAACCTTTTCTTTCGACCTAACAGGAGCATAAAAATTCAGCACCCTCAAAATTTCACCTTTAAATGACCGCCAGTTCACTATTACAAACTTCCCATAAAACAAATTGTCCAATCCACAGCTACTAAATCCTTCCGCATCTCCTCCAAGTTAGTCTTTCTACAAGCAAAAGTCTGAAACCTGGGTCCAGTCCTACCCTTCTCCATAATTATACTGAAACTATTGGCATTGTGATCACTGGAGCCGAAGAACTCCCCAACAGATACCTCCGTCACCTGACCTATTTCATTCCCTAACGCAAGATCCAACACTGCCCCTTCTCTAGTCGGTACCTCTATGTTTTGCTGCAGAAAAACTGTCCGGCACAAACTCTCCCGTCCATCCCTTTTACAGTACGGGCTTCTCAATCTATTATGGAAAATTAAAATCTCCCACAATCACAACCCTGTGCTTACTACAACCATCTGCTGTTCCCTTGCAGATTTGCTCCTCCTATTCTCGCTCCCCATTAGGTGGTCTATAATACAACCCTATAAGTATTACTTCACCTTTCCTATCCCTCAATTCCACCCATATAGTCTCCCTAGATGAGTCCTGTAATCTATCCTGCAAGAGCAACGCTGTCATATTTTCTCTGACAAGCAACGCAACACGTCCCCCTTTTGTCCCTTCGATTCTATCCCACCTAAAGCTACGAAATACAGGAATATTTAGTTGTCTTTCACATCCCTCCTGCAACCTTCTTTCACTAATAGCTACAACATCATATTTCCAGTGATCAATCAATGCTCTAAGCTTATCCACCTTTCTTACAATGCTCCGAGCATTAAAATAATTCCAATTAAGACTTTTTCCACCTCTTCCTCTCTGTTTATCTCGGACCGTAGATATAACTTTACTGTCATCTTTTTCTTCATTCTCACATAAATCTGTTCCAACACGCTGATTCCCCATGCCCCTTCGTATATAGTTTAAATCCACTGAAGCCTCTCTAACAAATATACCTACCAGCAGATATGTACAAATGAAATCAGTATGTACGGGGAGGTGGTTTTGCAAAGTGAAGTCAGGGATTTAGCTGTTAAAATAAAGGACAGGAACAGTACCCGTCCCAGTGTGTCCATATATAGGAAGTCCATACAGCTTAGCACGTGGTGTAAGTGGGAGGGCTCCAAAATTTGGAATCACTACATTTTTTTCCAAGGAAGATGGGATCTGTATAGAAGAGATGGAAGATGGCTTACAGATAAAATTGAGGGGAACCGATACCCTAGCGGGGCGGTTCGTCAGTACTGTGCATGAGAGGTTTTGTGAGACTTGTTGTACTCTAGGTGCAGGGGGATGGGATTCAGAGCTCCAGAGCAGATAGCGGAGTCGATATGGAGACAGATGTTGTTCAGACCTCAGAAAAAATCAGGATTGAAAAGGATGTGCATCATGCGACTGGTGCCCTTAGCTCCGTATATTTCAATGCAGGAAGCATCTAAGAAGCGCAGTTGAGCTCAGGGCATGAATCAACACAGTGAATATGATATTACAGCCATTATTGAGAATTGAGTGTAGGAGCAGCAAGCAGGACAGCACGAATTTTCGTGTTTTCCGTTTTTTAGTCGTGAGAATGCGGAAGGAATTTCGGGGGTGGGTGGGGTGTGACATTACTAGGCTGAGAAAATGCCAAAGCAGTGCACAGTCAGGACAGGCAAGAAAATTCGTCTGAGTGAAGCTTTATGGTGGAAATGACAAATTGTAATTGTATGGCATTGTTACAACTTAGAACATAGAATAGTTCTGCACAGTATAGCTCCCTCGAGCCACAATGTTGTTGCCGACCCTTAAACCCTGCCCCTCATATAACCCCCCCCCCCCAACTTAAATTCCTCCATATACCTGACCAGTAGTCTCTTAAATTTCACTAGTGTATTTGCCTCCACCACAGACTCAGGTAGCGCCTTCGACGCACCAACCACTCTCTGAGTGTACAACTTTCCTCTAATATCCCCCTTGAACTTCCCTCCCCTTACCTTAAATCCATGTCCTCTTGGTCTGAGCAGTGGTGTTCTGCGGAAGAGGCACTGGTCGTCCACTATCTATTCCTCCTAATATTTTGTATTCCTCTATCATGACTCCCCTCATCCTCGTTCTCTCCAAAGAGTACAGCCCTGGATCCCTTAATCTCTGATTATAATCCATACTCTCTACACCAGGCAGCATCCTGGTAAATCTGCTCTGTATCCTTTCCAAAGTTTCCACATCCTTCCTATCGTGCGACACCCACTCTGGACTCAGAATTCCAAGTTTGCCGTAATCAGGGTTTTGTAGAGCTGCATCATTACCTCGCGACTCTTAAACTCTATCCCACGACTTATGAAAGCTATGAAAGCTAACACCAGATAATCTTTCTTAACTATCCGATCTATCTGTAAGGAAACTTTCAAGGATCTGTGCACATGTACCCACAGATCGCTTTGCTCCTTCCCAGTACCAAGCATCCTATCAATTACTTTCTACTCTGCCTTGGATTCGGTCATTCCAAAGTGTATCACCTCATACTACTCTGTGATGAACCCCATCTGCCACTTCTCAGCCCAATTCTGCATCCGATCAATGTCTCTGCAATCTTCGACAATCCCCTACACTATCCACAACACCACCGAATTTTGTGCCGTCTGCAAACTTGCCAGCCCACCCTTCAACCCTCACATCCAGGTCGTTAGTAAAAGCCACAAAAAGTAGGAGTCCCAGAACCGATCCTGGTGGGACACCACTGGTCACAACCATCCAATCCGAATGTACTCCCTCCACCAGTATACTCTGCTTTCTGCAGGCAATCCAATTCTGAATCCACCTGGCCAAACCTTCCTGGAAACCTTGCCTTCTGATTTCTGAATATGCCTACCGTGTGGAACATTAACAAATGCCTGACTAAAATCCATGTATATCACATACACTGCACTACCCTCATCTATATGCCTGATCAAATACTCAAATAACGATGTCAGGGTGGTTCGACAGAATACGCCCTTCACAAAGCCATGCTGACTTTTCCTGATCAGACCATAATTCTCTAAATGCCTATAGATCCAATCCCTAAGAAACTACAACAGCTTTCCCACCACAGACGTAAGACTCACTGGTCTATAATTACACGGACTATCCCTACTATCTTTTTTGAACAGGGAGACAGCATTCGCCTCCCTCCAATCCTCCGGTACCATCCCGGAGACAACGAGGACAAGAAGATCCTAGCCGAAGGCAGAATAATCTCTTCCCTCGCCACGTGGGGCAGCAAGTGGAATATTCTGTCAGGTCCCGAGGACTTATCCGTTCTGAAGTATTTTTACAACTCCAACACAGACTTTCCCTTGATATCAACATGCTCCAGAACTTCAACCTACTCATATTGTCCTCACCGTCTTCAAGTTCCCTCAAAATGGTGAATACCGAAGAGTTGTATTCATTGAGTACCTCGTTCACCACCACAGCGTCCAGGCACATCTGGCCATCTTTATCGGTCCTTCCTTCACTTCTGTCAACGATTTGCTCTTCACATCATTCATTGAAGAATGCTTGAGATTTTCATTTGCCCTCCTCGTCAGTGCCTTATCATGCCCTCTTCCTGCTCTCCTCAGCCCCTTCGTAAGTTCCTTTCTTGCTACCCTATATTCCTTAATATCCCCATCTGACCCCTGCTTCCTAATCCTCGTGTATGCTGTCTTCTTATACCTGACTAGATTTTTCACCTCACTTGTCACCCATGGCTCCTTCACCCTACCATTCTTTATCTTTTTCACCGGGACAAATTTAACCCGAACATTCTGCGAGAGATCCCTAAAGAACCTCAACATGTCCATAATACATTCCCATGCAAAGGCATCATCACAATTCAGGCCCGCAAGTTCTAGCCTTATAACCTCATAATTTTCCCTTCCCCAATAAAAGAAAATCCTGTTCTTTCTGATTCTATCTTATTCCATGATAATGTTAAAGGCCAAGGAGCGGTGGTCACTGTCCCCCAGATGCTTAACCACTGAGAGTTCTGTGACCTGACTCGGTTCGTTACCTAATGCAAGACCTAGTGTGGCATTCCCCCTAGTCGGCCTGTCAACGAACTGTGACAGGAATCCGTCCTGGACACACTTAACAAACTCTGTCCCATAGACACTAAGCATAGACACTAATCAGGTGCCAATCAATATTAGGGAAGTTAAAACCACCCATGATAACAATCCTGTGATTTTTTCACCTTTCCAAAATCTGCCTCCTGTTCATCAATATCTCTGCTGCTACCAGCGGGCCAAAAAGTATTCCCAACAGAGTAACTGCTCCAATCCTGTTTCTGAATTCCACCCATACTGACACAAAAGAGGATCCTGTTACATTACCCACCTTTTTGCATTTGTAATTGCATCCCTAAACAGTAATTTCACCCCTACTCCCCTCTCCTCCGCTATCTATCCCTTCTAAATCACAGAATACTGGAATATTGAGAATGCCTTCCTGCTCTGGTGCCAGACAAGTCTCCGCAGTGTCCACTACATCATAAATCCATGTAAGTATCCAAGCTGTCAGTTCATCAACTTTGTTTCTGATGCTTCTTCCATTGCAACAAACACTTTAGTCCTTGTACATTACTATTTCTACACCCTTTATTCTGATTCTCTTTCCTCAAATCTTTATATGATAGATCTGGCTTTACTCCATCCACTATAGTGTATCCACTATTGCAGTTCTTGCATGACCTTTATCCTTCTCCACCTCACTATCTGCTCTAACATTTCGGTTCCCCTCCCCCTGCAAATCTAGTTTCAACCACCGATGTAGCACTGGCAAACCTTCCCGTAATCTTCAATCTCACCAGCCTTTCCCTGGCCTCATCTCTCCTCCCCTTCCTTCCTCTTCTGGCAGCTCACAGTCCACTCACAGAGCTTTAGGCCATGTATGACTGCGGAGTGTGTGATGGATCGTTGAGGAGGGAGTCTTACTCAGTGTATGTTTCCACGATTGTGTGATGGGATTCGATGGAGGGATTCTTGCCATCGCTCTGACTCCTCGTCATAGGTCAGTGGATTTTGGGCTTTAAACAGACTCCAATTAGAGATATGGAAGACGAAAATGGCAATTCTCACGTTCTGCTCCAACGACTGCAATCTGAACGCTCGTTCTGTGGCCCCACACTACTCCCCTTCCTTCCTCTCCCCTTCCTCTCCCCTTCCCAGCACACCATTCCTTCTCCATGATTCTTAAGGGAGAGAGTGAGCAGCATAGATGTACAAATGAAATCAGTATCCACGAGAAGGTGCTTTTTTCAAAGTGAGCTCAGGGATTTAGTTATTGAATTAAAGGACAGGACTACTACCAGTCCCAGTGTGCCCAGACATAGGAATTCCATGCTGTTTAGCACGTGGTGTAAAATTTAGAATCATTGTATTTTTTTCAAGGAAAGTGGGATCTGTATAGAAGAGATGGAACACGATTTACGGTTTACACCTGAACTGAGGGAAACTGACATCTTAGCAGGAAGGATTGTCAGGACTGTGCAGGAGAGTTTTTGGGAGAGTTGTTGAACTCGAGTTGCAGGGTGGTGGGATTCAGATCTCCAGAGCCGATAGCGGAGTCGATATGGTGACAGATGTTTTTAAGAGCGCAGAAAAAAGTCAGATATCAAGAGTTTATGCATAATGCGACTTTTGCACTGAGCTCCGTATATTTCAATGCAGGAAACTTAAAAAAAAAAGGCAGTTGAGCTATGGGAATAAATCAATATAGTGAATTATGACATTGTAGCCATTACTACTAATTGGATGTAGGAGGAGCAAGCAGGAGAGCACGATACTTTGGGTTTCCCTATTCTTAGTCGTGAGAAAGCGGAAGTAATTGAAGGAGGAGAGGTGACATTACTAGTCTGAGAAAATGTTACCGCAGTGGACAGTCAGGACAGGCAAGGAAATTCGTCTAAGTGAGGCTTTTTCGGTAGAGATGACGAATAAGAAATGCATGGCAATGATACAACGTAGAACACAGAACTGAACAGAGCATTACAGGCCCTTCGGCCTACAAAGCTGTACCGACCATTAACCCATTCCCCCCATGTAACCCTCCACCTTGCATTCCTCCTTACACTTGTCTAGTAGTCTCTTAAATTTCACTAGTGTATCTGCCTCCACCACTGACTCAGGCACCAACCACACTCTGAGCAAAAACACTTTACTCTAATATCCCCCTTGAACTTCCAACCCCTTACCTTAAAGCCATGTCCTCTTGTATTGAACAGTGGTGCCCTGGGGAACGACGTTGGCTGCCCACTCTATGTATTCCTCTTAATATCTGGTATACCTCTACCATTTCTCCTCTCATCCTCCTTCTCTCCAAAGAGTAAAGCCCTTGTTCCCTTAATCTCCGATCATAATGCATACTCACTAAACCAGGCAGCATCCTGGTAAATATCCTCTATAGCCTCTGCAATGTTTCCACATCCTTTCTATAGTGAGGCGACCAGACTGAACAGAGTTCTCCAAGTCTGGCCTAAGCAGGGTTTTCTGGAGCTGCATCTTTACATCGCGACTCTGAAACTCTATTTCTCGACTTATGAAAGTTTACACCCCATAAGCTTTATTTTCTACCCTATCTATCTGTGAGGCAAGTTTCATGGATCTGTGAACACGTACCCCCAGATCCCTCTGCTCTTCCCCACTACCAAGTATCCTGTCACTTACTTTATACTCTGCATTGGGGTTTGTCCTTCCAAAGTGTATCACATCACACTTCTCCGAGGTGAACGTATCTGCCACTTTTCACTGGGAAATGAATAATCATGCGTATACGTCCTATCGAAAGGACAGATAGGTGGGGAGAGGGGGTGCGGTGGCTCTGCCTGTGAGGAATGAAATTCAGTCCCTTGCGAGGTGTGACATAGAATCAGGAGTTGTAGAGTCACTATGGATAGAACTGAGAAATTGTAAGGGTGATTTGTCATCACCTTTGTTCCTGATGTTTCTTGCATTGTCGTACATGCACTTTAGCCCTTCTACCTAACTACATTTACAACCTTTATTCTGTTTCTCTCTCCTCAAATGTTAGATCTGGTTTTACTCCAAGCACTGTACTTGCAGCTCTCGCATGACCTTTATCCGTCTCCACCTCTCTATCTGCTCTAACACTCTGGTTCCCCTCCCCCTGCAAATCTAGTTTAAACCCCCCGGTGCAGCACTAGCAAACCTTCCCGCACCAGTTCAGGTGCAACCCGTCCCGTCAGTTCAAGTCCTTCGTTCCCTGGGATAAGGCCCAATTGTCCAGAAACATAAAGGAATCCTTCCTGCACAAACTCCTTAGCCACGGATTTATCTGTATTATCTTCCAATTTCTGGCATCACTAGCACGTGGCACGAGAAGCAGTCTTGAGATTGTAAAGCTGGAGGTCCTGTCCTTCAACTTTCCACCTGACCCCCTAAGCTCCCTTTGCCGGACCTCCACCTTCTTCATATCCACGTCATTTATACCAACATGGACCAGGACATCCGGCTGCTCACCCTCCCTCTTGAGAATACTGAGAACTCGTTCCGAGATATCGCGGACGCTGGCACCAGGGAGGGAACAGCCCATCCGGGATTCTCCATCTCTCCCGTAGAACCTCCTATCTCTACACCCCCCCCCCCCAACCATTGAATCCCCTATCATTACTGCTCTCCTCTTTTCACTCCTTCCCTTTTGAGCTGAGGATCCAGTCTCGGTGTCAGAGACGTGACCATCACAAAATGTCCCTGGTAGGTCGTCCACACTAACAGTATCCAAAGCGGTATACTTATTATTGGTGGGATCGGCCACAGGGGTGCTCTGCTCATTCTGTCTATTCTCCTTCCCTCCGTTCACAGTCACCCAGCTACCTGCCTCCTGACATTTCGTGCTGAGCGTCTCCCTGTAACTCATCTTTATTTCTGCCTCCGCCTCCGAATGCTCTGAAGTTTATCCAGCTCCCGCTCCAGGTCTCTAACACGGTTTGTCAGGAGCTGCAGCTGGATGAACCTTTTGCAGGTGTAGCCATCAGGGACAACAGTGACTTCCCTGACTTCCCACAAACTGCAAACGGAGCACTCGATTGTCCTAAATGCCGCCTCTATTACCTATCCCAAAGCTAATTAGATTAATTAAAGGAGATTACCCGGCCTTACCCCACTGCGAGCAAACTCGTCCTCTGCATCTGCTCGTCGAAGCCTCTGGAACAAAATACTTCCTACTCTGTTTCCCTCAACTACGTCCCCCGCTCCGTTAATCTGCTCGATTTTTAAACTCTCCCGGACCGAATTTCACGCGCTTGCGCAGTCGTGCCCCGTTCAAACTGAAGAAGTATTCCCTTGGAGATATGATGTGGTGGCCGTTACAGAGACTTGGATGACTTAGAGACAAGAATGGATAATACAAGTGCCGACTTTTTAAATTTTTCATAAAGGACGGGGAGGGGGGGTGGAGGCAAAAGAGGTGGAGGTGTGGCACTGCTGACCAGAGATAGTGACACATCTGCAGAAAATCTGGACGATCTGGTGGAATTAGCTACGGAGACTCTTAGGGTGACGATTGGGAACAGGAAAGGTTCAATAACTTTACTGGATTTTTTTTTATAGGCCGCCCTACAGTAGCGGTAGTATCGAGGAGCAGATAGGGAAACAAATCCTGGAAAGTTATGATAATAACAGAGTAGTCGCGATGGGAGATATTTATTTCCCAAATATCGATTATCATCCCCCTAGTGCAAGAGGTTTAAATAGTTTGGAGTCTGTCAGGTGCGTTCAGGAAAGATTCTTGACACCATATGTACATAAGCCTGCAAGACGAAGATCTGTTCTTGATTTAGTATTGGAAAATTAACCTGGTCAGGTGTTAGATCTCAGTGAGATCTCACTATGGAAAGGATCTTGGTGATCGTTGTGATGCCTTACAGCAGACTGAAAAGCTTGAGCACGTAGATAATAAAAAAGAGGATGTGCTGGAGATTTTGGAAAGCATCGTTTGAATAAGTCGCCGAGCCCGGATGAGATGTACCCAAGGCTACTCGGGGAGATAAGGGAGGAGGTTGCTGAGTCTCTGGCGATGATTTTTGCATCATCAATGGGGACAGGCGAGGTTCCGGAGGATTGGAGGTTTGCGGATGTTGTTCCTTTATTACAGAAGGGGGGTAGATATAGCCCAGGATATTATAGACCAGTGACTCCAACCTCAGTCGTTGATAGGTTGATGGAGAAGATCCTAAGAGGCAGGATTTATGCACATTTGTGGTATAATATATTTAGCAATAGACAGCATAACTTTGTCGAGGGCAGTTTGTGCCTTACGAGCCTGATTGAGTTTTTTGAGGATGTGACTATACACATTGATGAAGGAAGAGCAGCAGATTCAGTGTTAAAGGATTTCGGCAAGGCATTTGATAAGCTACCCCATGCAAGGCTCCTTTGTCTTACGGTCTTATGGATGCAAAACTGGGCTGAGAATTGGCGGATTGTGTTCAACCCAGGTAAGCGGGAGGTGGTTCATTTGTGTAGGTTTAATATAATGGCAGAATATATTACTAATGGTAAACATTGCAGTGTGGACGATCAGAGGGATCTTGGAGTCCGAGTCCATCTGACACTCAGAGCTGCTGCGCAGTTTGATTCTGTGTTTAAGAATACGGTGCATTGGTAATCATCAGCCGTGGAATTGAGTTCAAAAGCGAGAGGTAATTTTACAGCCCTATAGCACACCGTTCAGAACCCCCCCCCCCCACTTGGAGACTGTGCTCAGTCCTGGTCAACACACCGCAAGGGTAATGTGGAACCTATAGGACTGGTCCAGAGGAGCTTTACAAGGATTTTGCCTGGATTGGGGATCATGCCTTCTAGTAATAGTTTCAGTGAACTCGCAGTTCTCTCCTTGCAGCGACGGAGAATGTGAGGTGACTTGACAGAGGCATTGATCGTGTGGATAGTCAGAAAGTACCCCACCAAATTTACTCTCTTTGGCTAGGTTAATAACAGCTCCCAGGGTGTCTACCATCTGGGATGTTCTTAATGGACATGTCTAAGTTTATTACACATACCAATAAAAAAAAGCTCATACAAAATCAAATCAGCCGGTCATCTCTCCCTGTGTCCCACATCATTATTCTCGAAGGAATTACCCTTGTTTTTACCGAATTGGACTGTAAAAGAATTTATCCTGGGATCAAACTGAAATAAAGACACAAACATCGGTGTTCGGTTAACCCCTCAACAAGTGTCCCCGTTGCCCCACGACTCCGCCAATGACAGGTTATCTCTTAAATTTATACATTGAATTTTGGGCACGAGCCAACAGCCAAATATACTCAGTGAGCGAATTCAAGAAGTACTTGTTGGATATCAGCTAGTCTACGAATGCTTCCCCGTGGTGCACAAAATTAGAACTGCACATCTGCAGTCAGTTACTCTTTTACCAAGACAGTGATGGATAAATGTTAACACTACCTCATTCCTGGTATGCAATGCTGCTAGCTTTTGTTAGATCGCACAAGCAAGGCAGCGTCTGCATCTTATCCTGTGACCTTCGTGACATCAATCTTCAGCCAGTACAGATTGGTAAAAGCATTTTTTTTTCACATTCAGACAAAGTAACTGATTATGAGAACGTAGGAGTTACGAGCAGAATTAGACCATTTGTCCCATTCATTCTGCTCCACCATTACATCCTGCCTGATGTAATCATGTTAACATCCTTGTAAATCTCCTTTGCAACCTTTCGATATCGTTTTCACAACCTCCCTGTAATGGGGCGACCAGAACTGAGCACCGTATTCCAAGTGGGGTCTGATAAGGGTCCAATATATTTGTAATATTACCTCTCTGCTCCTAAACTCAGCTTCACGATTGATGAAGGCCAATGCACCGGATGCTCTCTTAAGCACAGAGACAACCTGCGCAGCATTGTTGAGTGTCCTATGGACTCGAACATCCAAGATGTCTCTGATCCACCAAACTGCCGACAATCTTTCCATTATATTTGACCTCCAGAAAAGAACAAACTCACTCTTATCTGGGTTAAGCACCATCTGCCACTTCTCAGCCCAGTTTTGAATCCTGTGACTGTCCTGCTGTAATCTCTGACTGACCTTATAATTGAGGGTATCTCAACAACCCCAACCATGTATACACCGCAAATTTACGAAGCCACAACTCCACACCTTCATCCAGGTAACTTATAAAATCACGAAGAGTAAGGGTCCCAGAACAGATCCCTGAGGAACTCTACTGTTCACCGGCCTCCATGCAGAATATGACCCATCTAAATCCTTCTTTGGGTTAGTCAGTTCTGCATCCAGAAAGCAGTCCCTTTCTGCCCCATGCACCCTTACTTTCCCAATAAACCTTCCCTGGATACGTTATCAAATTCTCGTTGAAATCACTATAAGCTAGATCTGCTGCGCTACCTTCATCAACATGTTCAGACACATCCTGAAAAAATTTCAACCCGGCTCATAAGGCACGACCTGTCTTTGCATATACATGCTGGTTATTACTAATCATATCATGCCTCTACAAATGTTCACAAATCTTGCCTCTCAGGATCTTCTCCTTCAACGTAGCAACTACTGAAGTAAGACTCATTGGTCTATAATTTCCTGAACTATCTCTACTCTCTTTCGTGAATATAGAAACAACATCCACAACCCTCCAATCCTCCGGAACCTCACCCGTCCCCTTTGAAGATACAAACATCATCACTAGAGGCTCAGGTATCTCCTAGCTCGACTCACACATCTATCAAATCACCCCACATTCTCCGACGCTCCAGGGAATTATGTCATAACCTATTCAACCTTACACTGTAAGTATGTTTTTCAAGTCCCGGCAACATCATTTTAAATCTTCTCTGCACTCTTTCAACCTTATTAATATCCTTCCTATAATTAGGTGACCAAAACTGCACACAATACTCCAAATTCGATCTCAGCAATATCTTATACAGGCTCTCCATTACATTCCAACTCTGAAACTCAACACTTTGATTTATAAAGGCCAATGTACCAAACGCCTCCTTTACAACCCTAACTACTTGTGAAACCACTGTTAGTGAGTTATGTATCTGTCCTCCCAGATCCCTCTGTTCTACTGCACTACTCAATGTCCTACCATTTACCTTTTATGTTCTACCTTGGCGTGACATTCCGAGGTGCAATACATCATTTCTGCCATTTTGAAGCCATTTCCTTCAACTGATCCAAATCCCTCTGCAGGCTTTGAAAACCTTCCTCACTGTCCACTACACCTTAAATCTTTGTATCATCAGCAAATTTGCGGATCCAATTTGCCAAATTATCATCCAGATCATTGATATAGATAACAAATAACAATGGACCCAGCAATAATCCCCTCCTTGTAAACCTACCGAATGAATCTTCCTAACTAACCTCCCATGCGGGACTTTGTCAAAGACCTTACTGAAATCCATGTATACAACATCCATTGCCTTCCCTTCATCCACTTTCCTGGTAACGTCCTCGAAAAGCTCTAATAGATTGGTTAAACATGACCTACCACGCATAAATCCATTCTGACTTTTTCTAATAAGTGTCTGTCTATTCAAATACTTGTAGATCCTATCTCTTAGTGTTCCTTCCAATAACTTACCTACTACCGATTTCAAACTGATCGCCCTATAATATCCCGACTTACTTTTTGAGACTTTTTTAAAGAATGGTACTGCATGAGCTACCCTCCAATCCCCCGGCTCCTGACCCGTGGATATCGACAATGTAAATATTTCTGCCAGGGCCCCTGCAATTTCAACACTTGTCCCTCTCAAGGTCCGAGGGAATACCCTGTCAGGTCCTGGGGATTAATTTACTCTGAATTGCCTCAGGGCACAAGCACCTCCTCCTATTTAATCTATATAAGTTCCATGACCACCCTACTTGTTTGCCCTGCTTTCATAGACTCCATTCCAGTTTCCTTAGTAAATACAGATGCAAAAAAAAAGTCAATACCTCTCCCATTTCTTTTGGCTCCATACATAGCCGACCTCTCTGATCTTCAAGTGGACCAATTTTATCTATTACTATTCCTGTTTTCTTAACATACCTGTAGATACTCTTAATATTTTACTTCACCTTGACTGCCACAGTAACAACATGTCTTTTTTCAGCACTCCTGATTTCTTTCTTAAGTATACTTGTTATAGTCCTCAAACGTATATAAAAATTACTCTTTTTATACTCCTCAAGCAAATTATTTCCTCCCTGTTGCCTATACATGTTCTACATCTCTCTCTTCTTCTCTATCAGAATTCCATTATCCCCCAAGAACAAATGTTCCTTATTCTTATTCATGTTCTCCAAGGGAAGGGCTCTAGGACCCAAGCAGTTTGGCACCTGTGTCGTCGCAGAGCAATGTGTTGATAAATGCCTTGCTGAAGGACACAACACGCTGCCTCAGCTGAGGCTTGAACCAGTGACCATTAAATCACTAGACCAATGTCTTATGCAGTAGGCCACGCGCCAACACTTTCACCCTTAACCCATGCCCTGTTTTTTTTTTCTCCCCTGGCCTCAGCGTAAAACAGCCTGGTTGCATTCACTCCATCTATACCCATCATTGTTTTATATACCTCTATCAAATCTCCCCACATTCTTCTACGCTCCAGGGAATAAAGACCAAACCTATTCAACCTTTCTCGGTAATTAAGTTTCTCGAGTCTCTGCAATGTCCTTGCAAACCTTTTCTGCACTCGTTCAACATTGTAAATATATTTCCTGTAATTCGGTGACCAAAACTGCACACAATGCTCCAATTTCGGTCATACCAATGTCTTATCCAACCTCACCATTTTATCCCAACTCTCATACTCAATACTTCGATTTATAAAGGCCAATGTACTAAAAGTTCTCTTTCCAACCCTATCAACTTGTGAATCCCTCGAAGGTGTATAATAAGAGTTAGAAAATACTTACGAAAGAAATCAGGAGGGGTAAAAGAAGACATGAGGTTACTTTGGCAGTCAGGGTGAAGGATGATCCTAAGAGCCTCTATGGGTATGTTCAGTGCAGACGGATAAAATTGAAGATCAGAGTGGTAGGCTTTGTATGGAACCAAAAGAAATGGGAGAGATATTAACTGTTTTTTTTTTTTGCATCAGTATTTACAAAGGAAATTAGGGTATTGTGTATCTGTATCCCCAGATCCTTCTGTTCTACAGGACACCTCAGTGCCCTACCATTTACCCTGTATGTTCCACCTTGATTTTCCCATCCAAAATGCAACACCTCACACTTGTCTGTATTAAACGCCATCTGCCATTTTCCAGTCCGTTTGTCCAGCTGGTCCAAATCCCTCTGCAAGCTTTGAGAACCTACCTCACTGTCCACTACATCTCCAATCTTTGTATCATCGGCAAATTTGCTGATCAAATTTAGCTCATTATCATCCAGATCAATGATACAGATGACAATTAACAATGGACCCAGCACTGATCCCAGTGGCACACCACTAGTCACAGGCCTCCACTCAGGGAAGAAATCATCCACTACCAATCTCCGGCTTCTCCCATTGAGCCAATGTCGAATCCAGTTTACTACTTTACCATCGATACCTCGCAACTGAGTCTTCTAAACTAACCTCCTATGTGGGACCTTGTCAAAGGCTTTACTGAAGTCCATCTCTGCAGTCCATTCTCTCGCACTCTCGATCCATCTCCACGGTACCTCTCCTACCCCCAGCTCTCGCTTCATCTCATTTACAGCTGTTCAGCTTGTGTTTTTGATTGTCAGTCTGACTCAGTTGTCAAAACCGGCTTCCGCTGACAACGGTTACTTCTCGTTCCTGAGCTCAGACACGCAGAGGATCCTCGACAGGATAGACGACCGCGAAGCTTCCATGAATAAGAAACGCACAAATACAGGCTCAAGGGCACCTTCCCGAGGTGAGTGGGGCAGAAAGACGGAGAGAGGGAGTTTCAATTTCAGTCTGACTCCGAGAGCGGAAAGTGGAAGTGTGAAAGTTGGAAGTGTGGATGGAAACCACCTCTGCGTTTGACCCTGGGGGCTTGTGATGGCACATTGGGGAGGGAGCGTCACTCTGTGTCTAAGCCCAGGACTTGTGAGACGCTGCACAGGGAGATTCACTCTGTGTTTGACTGGGTCGATGATGAGGGAGCCTCAGCCAATTTCTGAACCTGATGTATCGTACGTGGAGCCTAATGCCTAAACTCTCTCTGTGCCCCAGGTCCGTAGAGAAGGAAGTCAGATTCATCTTTGTTGCCTTTACTGTGGTCATGTAATTTGCCCATTGCTGTCGAGAAACCTCAGGGCAAACTGACAGCTGACCCGAATGATTCGCTGTTTGAGAATATGTCAGAGGGAAAGCGCAGGACAGGCGACTCGGAGGGAGCAATGTGAGGGGGTGGGGACGTCAGTGACGCTGGCGTGCTTTGGGAAGGGTGGCATAGAGCGACTGGCATAGGAGGGCATTATCGAGGCACCATTGTGGAGTGGTGTGTAGAGAGTGTGAGGTGGGAGAACGGAATGTCATGGGGGGCAGTGTTTTGGAAGTGACGCGGTCGAGGCGGTGGGGTGGAAGGGTGAATGAGAGGGGAGCGCTTAGAAGGCGAAAGGAGTGAGGGTTGTGGGATGGCAGGTGAATAAGGAGCACCGTAAGAAGGTTGGTGTTTGGAGAGGGCAATGTGAGATGCGGTGATGAGGGAGCCCCCTAAAATATATTTTGATCCTCTCTCGTATTTTCCATCTCCTCCCCCCCGCATTCTGCACAAACCTTACCTCTTCCCCTTTTCTCTCCATTTCCCTCTCACACTCATTCTTCTGTTTCCCCTCTCTTCAATCTATCCCTCTTTTCCCATCTCATCGACACTCCCCTCTCTTATTCTCTCTCTCCCCCTTGGCCCTCATCATCCCCTCTCTTTACCCTCTAACTATTCTCCCCATACTGCTCTCTCTCATTGGCTCCTCTCTAACGCCCCCTCCCCTCTCTATTCGTCCTTGAACCTCTCTCTCTTCCGTACCTGCCCTCTTTCACGCTATCTGTCCCACTATTCCCTCGCTCTCACTCTCTCCCTTTCCCTCTTTACCTCCTATTTTGCCTCCCTCTCGCGTGATTATTCTGTCCGCTCTCTAACTATCTCCCAGTATCTCTCTACCCCTTTTTACCCATTAACTCTTCCCTCTCTCATTGCCCACTTTATTAATCCTCTCTCCTCTGTCACCATTCCCCTGACACCCACTCTGGCTCTCTTTCTGCACTCTTTCCCTCAGTCTCTCGTTCCTTTTGACTCTTCCATCCTCTAACCCCCAATATTTCTCCATCCTGTACTTTCAACTCTCTCACCCCTCTGCCTCGCCTCCTAATCCTACTCTCCGCACTGACTACCTCACTCCCCTCACCTCACTTAACCCCTCTCTATCCTATTTCTCCTCGTTCTCTTTCCCCAATTCTGCTCCATTTTCCCACCCATCGGCACTCTTCAGTCACCCACTCTCAACAACCCAATCCATCCATTTCACTCTCTCTGTCGTTGTACTCCCTATCTCGCTTCCCTCTCTTGCCTCCCTTCAACCCGTACGCTGTCCCCAACCCTAACCCCCCACCGTCTCTGTAACCTCTTCACTTCCCTCTGCACCTAACTGTCCCGATTCTCTATCGCGCTATCTCATACTTGTCTATCTCTCTCTCGCAGACGATCAGACCTCCACCTACACCGAGCTGAACATTCGGAAAGTCGAACGCCTCAGCAATAGACAAGCAGGTCAGTGATGGAACAACGACGTCATTCTGGAGGGCTCACATGTCATACTCCCAAATGCTCAAGTGTGTAATGCATTCGTTTCCACCAATTCCCTGGCAGCTTGTTCCACAGACTGACCACCATCTGGGTAACAGACGGTTGTCAATCGGCTCAGAAGTTGAATCATTTTTCCCCTCTCTCCTTATACCTGAACGCTCAGGTCCTCGATTGACCAAGTCTAGGGGAAATAATAGCGCACATTCACTCTGTCTGTGCTCCTCGTGTCTTTATATACCCTTGAAAGGTCATCCCTGCTCTGCAAGGAATAAAGTCGCAATCAACCCAACCTCTTTCCCTAACTCAGTCCCCGGTCTCCCGGCAACATCGTCGAAAATTTCCCCTGCACTCATTTCCAGTTCGATGGCATCTTTCCAGGAACAGGACGACCAACACTGAACACCATACTCCACGTGTGACCTCACCGACGTCCTGTACAACCGTAACATGAGCGCCTTACTCTTGTACGCAATAGCCGATAGACAATGGACAATAGGGGCAGGAGTAGGCCATTCAGCCCTTCGAGCCATCATCACCATTCATTGCGATCATGTCTGGTCATCCACAGTCAGTACCCCGTTCCTGCCTTCTCCCCATATCCCTTGTCTCCGCTATCTTTCTTGAAAGCATCCAGAGAATTGCCCTCCACTGCCTTCTGAGGTAGAGCATTCCATAGATCCACAACTCTATGGGTGAAGAAGCTTTTACTTAACTCAGTTCTAAATGGCCTAGCCCTTTGTGTTAAACTGTGTCCCCTGTTTCTGGACTCCACCAACATCGGGAACATGTTTACTGCCTGTAGCGTGTCCAATCCCTTAATAATCTTATATATTTTAATCAGATCCCCTCTCATCCTTCTAAATTCCAGTGTGTACAAGCCCAATTGCTCCAATCTTTCAACATATAACATCCCGGGAATTAACCTCGTGAACCTACGCTGCAGTCCCTCAATAGCAAGAAGGTCCTTCCTCAAATTTGGAAACCAAAACTGAACACAATGCTCCAGCTGTGGTCTCACAAGGGCCCTATACAAATTCAGAAGGACCTCTTTGCTCCTATACTCAACTCCCCTGGTCATGAAGGCCAACATGTCATTAGTTTTCTTCTCTGCCTGCTGTACCTGCATGGTTGCTCTCAGTGACTGATGAGCAAGAACACCTAGATCTCGTTGTATTTACCCTTTTCCTAACTTGACACCATTCAGATAGTAATCTGCCTTCCGATTCTTGCCACCAAAGAGGATAATCTCACATTTATCCACATTAAACTGCATCTGCCAAGTATCTGCCCATTCACCCAACCTGTCTAAGTCACCCTGCATTCGCCTAACATCCTCCTCATATTTCACACTGCCACCCTGCTTTGTGTTATCTGCAAATTTGCTGATGTTACTTTTTATCCCTTCATCTAAATCATGAATGTATATTGTAAATAGCTGCGATCACAGCACCGAGTCTTGCGGTACCCCACTAGTTACTGCCTGCCATTCTGAAAAGGACCCGTTAATCCCTACTCTTTGTTTCCTGTCTGCCAAACTATTTTCTATCCATATTAGTACCCTACTCCCAATACCATGTGCTCCAATTTTGCCCACTATTCTCCTATGCGGGACTTCATCAAAGGCTTTCTGAAAGCCCAGGTGCACTACATCCACTGGCTCTCCTTGTCCACTTTCATAGTTACATCCTCAACAAATTCCAGAAATTAATCAAGCATTATCCCCCCCCCCCACTTCATCCATGATGACCCGATCGATCGTGTTATTGCTATCCAAATGTGCCGCTATTTAATCTTTTATAATTGTCTCCAGCCTTCCCCACCACTAAAGTCAGGCTAATTTCCTGTTTACCAACTCCCTCCTTTCTTAAAATGTGGGATCACATTAGCTACCCTCCAATCCTCTGGAACTGACCCTGAATCTATAGAACATTCGAAAATAGTTATCAATGCGTCCACGATTTCTAGAGCCACTTCTTTAAGTACCCTGGCATGCAGACCAGCAGGCCCTCGGGATTTATCAGCTTTCAGACTCATCAGTCCACCCAACACCATTTTTTGCCTAATGTAGATTTCCGTCAGTTACTCCGGGATATCTGGGATATTGTCTGTGTCTTCCCTGGTGAAGACAGATCAAAAGTACCTTTTCAGCTCGTCTGGCATTTCCTTATTCCCCATAACAAATTCAGCCGTTTCTGCCTTATAGGGCCCAACTTTTGTCTTAATTTTTTTCCGCTTCACATACCTAAAGAAGCTTTTAGAATCCTCCGTTATATTCTTGGCTAGCTTTCCTTCGTGCCTCATCTTTTCTCCCCGTATTGACTTTTTAGTTATTTTATGTTACTCCTTAAAATGTCCCCAATCCTCTGGCTTTCCGCTCATCCTTGCTATGTTATACTTCTTCTGTTTTATTTTTATACTGTCTTTGACTTCCCTTGTTTGACACGGACTACTTAGATTCTACTCCCCTTAGTAACTTTCTTCCTCTTTGGAATGAACTGATCCTGCACCTTCTGTATTATTCCCAGAAATACCTGCCATTGCTGTTCCACTGTCATCCCTACTAGGGTATCCTTCCACTCAACTTTGGCTAGTTCCTCCCTCATGTCTCCATAGTACCCTTTGTTCAACTGCAATACTGACACTTCCCATTTTCCCTACTCCCTCTCAAATTGTAGATTAAAACTTATCATATCATGGTCACTACCTCCTAATGGCTCCTGTACCTTAGCAATTCCGGTTCATTACACAACTCTAGATCCACAATTGCCTTCTCCCTGGCAGGCTCCAGTACAAGCTGCTCTAACGATCCATTTCGGAGGCACTCCACAAACTCCCTTTCTTTGAGTCCAGTACCAAACTGATTTTCCCAGTTTATCTGCGTGTTGAAATCCCCCATTACAACCGTAATATTACCTTTGCGACATGCTAATTTCAGCTCTTGTTTTAACTTGCACCCTATATACCGGCTAGTGTTTGGCGGCCTATAGATAGCTCCCATTAGGGTCTTTCTGTACTTACAATTTCTCAGTTCCCTCTATAGTATAGTTTGCCCCCGCAATTCTGGCGTTTTCCCAATAGATGACGCACTCTATATACATTGTCCTTTGTTGAGGTGCAGTGTATTACTCCACATTTGCGCTTTACTCTCTGTTCGGCTCGACCTATTTGTGTGAACAGGCGTTCAGCGTCATGAACATCAACAAAGCCAGCCACAGATCCAAGTTAACTGACCAACTCCTCAGATCCATCCCGAGAGTCGCCACAACAAAACTAAATGCAGACTTTGATGCGCTGGCTAAAAAGGGAGACCAACAACACTGTTCCCACTGAAATTAAAAAATAAGTTTCTTCTTTGTGTTATGTAAAAAGTGCATTAGAAAATATTTTTTTCAATAAGCCTTACATGTTACATGTCATTTCTGTTGCGATGGACATGAGTAGTGCGCAGGTACACGTACGTTCTCAAAATAAAAAATACGCTACAGATCAAATAACGCGCTCCGCCTACTGGCGCGCTGTCACTGTTCTCTCTTTGTGCTGGTCGTTGTTGAGTTTTGGCACGGGGACAATTGAATTAGAAGGAGCAGGACAAGTAGACCTGCATCTCCTACCGTTTTTGAAATAAAGACAGTCAGGAGGAGAGTGATGATGTTAATATCTTGAAGGATAATAGAATCTTTAGTGCTTTAAAATAATAACTGTTACTATTAAAAAAGCTGTATTTTATTCATTTAATTTTCAGTGTTTTAAAAGTCATTTCAATAAATAGCTAAATACCATGGGACTTCAAAGACAGATATTTTGTTGTAATGCATTTGTTCATTTTCAACTGAAATTAGATCACATGTTTTCTACATATCCCATGATATTTTATTTTCTCTTATGAGGTGTATTACCAAAACACTACGTCCATCTGCTCCTGGTCCGGCCCCTCTGTCAAATTTTAGAACCCTTTGTGGCCCACAAGTCAAAAAGTTTGCCCACCCCTGTTCTATACTGACTCTACATCTCCTGATTCTATGTCACCCCTCGCAAGGGACTGAATTTAATTCCTCACCAGTAGAGCCTCCCTTTCATGGTCCGGATCGGTTCCCCTTTAAATTTAGTTAGGTTGCGATTCGGACCATTGTCTCCTTGTTCCCGTCTAACTCCGTTTCCCGCGTCCCTTGAGCTCGGCAATCATGGTAATCTACCCTCGACCCGAACCGGCAGCATATAAGCCCCTGGCTTTAGCCGTTCGGTGCGAGAGCGTTGAAGAAGCCTTTGCAAGTCGCCGACGCTGCTACGACAAACCAGAGAGATCCAGCCCGCATCGGAGTACCCACAATTCGGCTTCCGTCGTCAGAGTCGGTCTGGGCAGGGTCAATCTACCAGGGGTGAGTTGAAGGCGGAGTCCTAACTCGACGTTTATGCCCCTTGTCCATGTCTACCCCTCGAAGTGTCTCGGCTCGGTGCCTGAGTGGAAGGCGGAGTCCTGACTTGATGTTACTGCCCGTTCTCCATGTCTACCCTCGAAGAGTCTCGGCTCGGTGCCTGAGTGGAAGGCGGAGTCCTGACTCGATGTTCCTACCCGTTGCCTCCGTCGGGCAGGTCCGTCTGGACTGCCGCTGCCCGGCGGGGTTCTGCTCCCTTCCTACCCATGCTCCCCCTGTCCGAGTCCAAGGCCCGAGGCTGTCGGTGTTCCCGCTGACCAAGTCCAAGTTCCGCGGCGATACCAGCTCCCTGTTTCCAAGTCCCAGGTTCGCGGCGATCCTAGTCCCTAGTCCCCCTAGTCTGAGGTCCGTGTTCCTGTTTGTCCTCGATTTTCCGATCTTCTGCGTAGCGAGTAAGAAATACCATTTTATTGTCGTTCCCCGGCACCCGTGCCCCCACAGCTTGACATACCTAACCCTCTCTGCCCACCTGTCTGTCCTTTTGATTGGACGTATACGCTTGAATGTTCATTTCCCAGCCCTGGTCCTCTTGCAGCTATGCCTTTGTTATTCCTTTAACATCATACTTGCCATTTTCCAACTGAGCCTCAAGCTCATCCGCTTTATTTCTTATACTTCATTCATTCATGTATAATACTTTTCATCCATCACTTCCCTCGCTTCTAACATCGATCCCTCTTGCACTTGGCCATACGCTCCGATCCCTTCCTGAGGATTCTGCCCCTTTAATTCTGTTGTCGTTCTTACGTTTTCTTATTCACTCTTTTCCTTTAACTCCATCCTTGTATTTACAGTTCGTCCCCCTCCCCCCACTTACTAGTTTAAACACACCCGTGTAGCAGTGTCAAACCTATCAGCCAGAATGCTGGTCCCCCGCTTGTTAAGGTGCAAACCGTCACTTTCCTTCTTCTCCATCCACACTGCCTGTTGAATTCCTCTCCTCGTTCTGCCTCCCCATTCTCTCCCATTCTCCAGCCGAGCGCCTTCATGTCTCACCCTATTTCCCCTATCCATCCATCCTTCTATCGGATGCTCTGTCTCCACCCCTCTCTCCACTCACTTCCTCATCTCCCTCAAATTGTGTCTCCGTCTCCCACTCCGCCACTCCATTCTCTTCCTGTCCCTTGTCCTTCTGTTTGTTTCTCTCCCACATTCTCTTGCTTTGTTTCCCAGATGGACTGGACCCCACCTACTCTCAGCTGAACCTTCGCCAAAATGAAGTTCTCATCGGGAAGGAAGAAGATCCTCCTCTTGCGTCGGGACGAGGAAGTCAGGCAGGTCAGAGTTCACGGTGATGACGTCATTCTGAAGGTGCCACGTGAAAAAGGCACACGTATACAAGTGATAATGCATTTGCATCGACCATTTCCTCTGGCAGTCCCTTCCACAGACGGAGCACCGTTTTTTAAACAAAAATTGTCATCCCGGACCACAGTTAAATCTCTTTCTGCTCTCTCCTCGGAACTGTGCGCTCTGTTCCTTAATTCTCCAAGTCTGTAGGAAATGACTCTGTGCATTCACCTTGTCTGCGCCCCACGTGGTTTTATAAACCTCTGTAAGTCACCTATGAACTCCAGGGTATAAAATCTTAATCTGTCTGATTTCTCTCCATAATTCAGTCCCTAGAGTCTCGCCAATATCCCCGTAAAGCTCCCTCTGCAAACTTTGCTGCTCAGTGGCATTTCACATGGAGCAGGTGGACAAGGACTGAGCACTATACTCTAGGGTCCTGTACAACTAAGACCTGCAGAAATGCAAAGTGATCTCTCGACTCACGGACTCAGAGCCTTGATTGATGCAGATGCAATCTTCGCCGCCCTATCCACCCTTGACCTTAATTTCTAGGAAACGTTTTCGCGTCGCCCTGTGGCTATTTATTCTCTAACACTTCCCAGAGTTCCTCCTCTTCACTGTGACTGTCTCACGCTGCTCGTCTTCCTGAAATACAACAGCTTGCACTTATCCAAATTAACTTGCATAACAAGAAAAACAGAAACCTAAACCTACCTTGCCTCGCCCGTTTCCGCCTAAGATCGTTGAGCCAAAGTCCTTAAGCCTTCACTCTGCTCCCGGCCACTCCACTGCCAGCTGTACAAGGCTATGTCTTTTTCAAATCTTTCCCGCTTCACTACCCGACGTCACACGCCTGCGCAGTCCCGACTCTCTTAACTCCGATGAGAAGAAGAAAAACAAATCAAAATGGCTGCCTCCGTACTCCCGTTCTGACCCTCCGACATCCATCTCCAAATGCAACACTGCCATAAATTGTTCGGTATGTAACTGGCACCTCTCCTGTCTGCAATGTATGTGAGTGGCCCGGATGACAGTTTAGATTAGTGGTTTGGTCCGTTAGCAGATGATACGATGATGGGTGGTGGTGTGGATCGTGTAGAAGACCTGAAAAGAATCCAGTGGGATATGGATCAGTTACAGATATGGGTTGGAGAAACAGCAGACGGAGTTTCACACGGACAAATGTGAAATGTTGCACCTTGTCAGGTCAAATGTTAAGAGATCGCGCACACTGAAAACCAAGACCCTAAACAGTGTTGATTAGCAGAAGGAGATTCGGGTCCAATGTCGTTATCCGTGGGTACACTTTCTGGGGTGTTTAACCAGGCATATAACACGCTTGACTTTATCTTTGGGGGCACCGGGTTCAAAACATTCCGGAAGTTATGTTGCAGCGTTATCAATATTTCTGATTAGGCTGCATCCGGCGTATTGTACACAGTTCTGTTCACCACGTTATTGGGAGGATTAGAAGGCCTTGGGTAGCCTCCGGAGATTTTGAACGGGAGATCCGACAGATGTTTCTAAGATCACAAGAGACACAGACTGAGTCGACAGACAGTACCTTTTTCCAAAGTTGAAATATCTCATTTAAGAGGGAATGCATTAGGGACAACTTTGCAGGCCCATTCATGTACTCCGCAGGGTTGTCTCTGTTCTATACCTGGAAATAATAAAACAATTTACTAACAATTTACTAACTCTACGAGGCAGGACATTCTAAACACACAAAGCCTACTTGAATATGCATATTTCCATCCAAATCATTGCCACAAAGAACAGAAGCAGTAGGCCGTATCAGTGCATTACACCACGATTTACGGACGTCCGCCGCTCTCTGAGGTCTGTACACAGGCCAACTCTGAGCCCAAATTCCCAGTTCATTGTGAATCCCAGTCACCGCAATCATGTCTATTTATCTCCCATGAAACAGACCTTGCTGAATGTCCGTCCAAAGTTAAGAGTATAGCACCCCAATGAACTGCATGTTCAACTGTGATCCCTTCCTACGTCCCTGGAATCTTAGAACTATAGAACTTTACAGCACATTGAACAGGCATTTTGGCCTTTCCTGGCTTCCCTAAACCATTTTTCTGCCTAGACCCACTGACCGGAACCTGGCCCATATACTGCCATGCAGTTCTCATCCATTTACCTGTCCAGGTTTTTCTTAAATATGATGTCAGCTCGAAATTTACCACTTCATCTGGCAGCTCATTCCACACTCCCACCACTCTCGGTGTAAAGAAGCCCCCACCCCATCTTCTCTTTAAACGTTTCCCCCTTCACCCTGAGCTCATGTCCTCTGTGTTTTTCCCTCTAGCCTCAGTGGCGAAAAAAAGCTTGCTTGCATTCATTCTATCTATACCTATTTTCTAGAGCAAAGGAAAATTTTTAATTGGCAAATTATGAGGCAATCATGGTTTACACTTGAGTGTGTGAATTAGGATGATGTTTTTGCAGGGAAATGTACTATGGTCATGTGGTCGATGTTTAAGGATCATTTGCATTGACCCAATATCTAATGCAATTTACTGCCTCACCATGTATAACTAGTGACTGATTAATCCTGACTAACCTCCCATACTGAAGTCCATGTCGTCAACATCCACTGACTTCCCTTCATCCACTTTCCTTGTAACCTCCTGGAAACACTCTAATACATTTGTTGAACTTGCGCTACCACGCAAAAAAAGCTTTGTTGACTCTCCCTAATTATAGACTTTTTATCTAAATACTTGTAGATCCTATCCCTCTGTACTACTTCCAATAATTTACCTGCTACCGACGTCAAACTTACCGGCCTATAATTTCTGGGAACACACACAAAGTGCTGATGGAACGCAGCAGGCCAGGTAGCATCAATAGGAAGAAGCGCTGTCGACGTTTCGGGCTGAGACCCTAAGTAAGGACGAACTGAAAGAAAAGATAGTAGGAGATTTGAAAGTAGGAGGGGGACGGGGATATCCGAAATGATAGGAGAAGACAAGAGGGAGTGGTGTGAAGCTGAGAGCTGCAAACGTGATTGGCAAAAGGGACGCAGAGCTGGAAAGGCCTAGAGGGAAAGAAAGAAAGGGAAGAGTGGAGTACAAGAGGGAGATGGAGAACAGGAAAAGAAGGATAGGCCGAGTGAGAGAAGAAAAGAAACGGAAGGAAGGGAAAATTAATAAATCAGGGATGGGATAAGAAGGGGAGTAGGAGAATTAACGGAAGTTAGATAAATCAATTTTCATGACATCAGGTTGGATGCGACCCAGACAGAATATAAGGGGTTGTTCCTCCAACCTGAATGTGGCTTCATCTTGACAGTAGAGGAGGCCATGGATAGACATATCTGAATGGGAATGGGACATGGAATTAAAATTTGTGGCCACTGGGAGATCCTGCCTTCTCTGGCGGACAGAGGGTAGGTGTTCAGCCAAACGGCCCCCAGTCTGCGTCAGGTCTCAGCAATAAATAAAAAGGTCGCACCGGGAGAACCAGACACAGTATACCACACCAGCAGAAAGCAGAAAGAGAGGGCTGATGGGAAGATGTGCTTCGTAGTAGTGTTATAAGGTGAGCGTTGGGATCGGATCATTTTGTGCCTGTTGCTCGAATTTCCAGCATCTGCAGATTTCCTCGATTTATAAATTCCTGGATTACTTTTAGAGCCTTTTTAAACAACGGAAGAACATGAGCTGTCCTGAAATCCTCCGGCACATCACCCGTAGATACCGACATTATGAATATATCTACCAGGGCCCCTGCAATTTCAATACTTGCCTCCTTCAATGTTCGTGGGAATACCCTGTGAGGTCCTGGGGATTTATCTACTCTGATTTGCCTCAAGATAGCAAGCGCCTCTATTTCTCTCTCCCCAACTCTATCTCCGCCTCTCTCACCCCGTTCTCCCTCCTCATTCTTTCTCACGCAACTTCCTGTCCATCGCCCCCTCACCCTCCTCCTCTTTGCCCATCGCTCTCCTCCTCTGCCTCCTTGTCACTATCCTCTCTCTCACACTCCTTTCCCTAAATCTTTCTCTTGTTGTCTCACATCTCTGCCCATCACTTGCTTCTCTCTTCTCTCTCCCGTTCTCATTTCTCTTTATCCGCTTATTCCCTCCCCTATTCATACGTCTGTCACGCTCTTTCTTATCTGCATGACAGACTCTCTCCCAAACGGTCTTATCTCCACTTACTCAGAGGTGAACTTCTGGAAAGAAGGTCCCCGCATCGATGAGGACGAAGGTCGTCCCTTTGCCTCGGGATCAGCCGGGCTGTCAACCACTACACAAGCAGGTCAGAGTTCACAGTGATGAAGACATTCCAAGGGGTCACGTGACTCACTCTCAGGTGTCCATGTTTCCAATGCATCTGCATCGACCTCTTCCTCTGTTAGGTTCCATAGCCTGACCACCATCTGGGTAAAAGTGATTGTCTCTTGACACCCTAATTAAATCCTTTTATCAACTCACCCTAGACTTGTACCCTCTGCTCTCTTTTTTCCAAGTGTAGGGAAAATAGCTGTACACAATCACCGCTAGTAGTTTTAGTCCCCCGTGTAAGGTCACCCCTACTCACCATATATATAACATACAATTACAGCACGGAAACATACCATCTCGGCCCTTTTTGTCCGTGCCGAACGCTTACTCTCATTTAGTCCCACTGACCCGCACTCAGCCCATAACTCTCCATTACTCTGACAATACGGAACCTGCCTGTACCACTTCTACTGGCAGTATGTTCCACACAGCTACCACTCTCTAAGTAATGCAATTCCCCCTTGTGTTACACTTGAACACGTGTATGAACATTTCTTGCTTGAATCTCACTTACCCTCAATGGAAAAAAGCCAATCCACGTCAACTCTATCTATCCCCACATAAATTTAAATACCTCTATAAAGTCCCTGATCAACTTTCTACGCTCCAAGGAATAAAGACCTAACTTGTTCAATCGTTCCCTCTAACTTAGATGCTGAAACCGAAGTAACATTCTAGTAAATCTTCTCTGTACTCTCTCTGTTTTGTTGACATCTTTCCTGTTATTCGGTGACCAGAACTGTACACAATACTCCAAATTCGCCCTTACCGATGCCTTGTACAATTTTAACATTACATCCCAACTCCTGCACTCAATGCTCTGATATATAAAGGCAAACATACCAAAAGCTTTCTTCACCAACCTATCCAGGTGAAATTACACCTTCAGGGAACAATGTAACATTATTCCTAGATAACTCTGCTCTACTGCATTCTTCAATGCCCTACCATTTACCGCGTGTGCCCTATTTGGATTTTCCTACCAAAACGTAGTACCTCACACTTGTCAGCATTAAATTCCATCTGCCATCGTTCAGCCCACTGTTCTAACTGTCCTAACTCTCTCTGCAAACTATGAAAACCTCCTTCGTTATCCACAACGCCACCTACCTTAGTATCATCTGCATACTTACTATTCCAATTTTACACCCCATCATCCAGATCATTAATGTATAAGACAAAAATCTTTGGACCCAGTACAGATCCCTGAGATACACCACTAGTCACCGTCCTACAAACTGACGAACAGTTATCCAACACTACTCTCTAGCATCTCCCATCCAGCCACTGTTGAATACATTTTACTACTTCAAGATTAATAGCTGTTACGTATTCAGGCAACAATAAATATGAGATCAGCAAGGGTTTCTTATAACAAACAACACGTTTATTAAACACAGAAAACAAACCCCCCAAAAGTAAACAAACACTACCGTAACCGGAAACAGCTGCTGAGCGGCAGCCCAAACAGTTCGTAAAGTGATATTCCAAAAATAGTTCTTTAAAGTGGTATTGCCAAAAGTTCGATATGCTCACAGTCCATTTAAAAGGAGAGACTTTATAAGACGATTTAGGTTCTCTTTCACGTCGCTTGCTTCGATCCCCGACATCGAACTTCCCACGAAGAATTCACGAAACAGAACGGCTTAAAGGCACTAACCTTTCCTTCTCCACTACCTTCAATCCTTTCTAGTTAAACCTAGGGATTAACACGAAGATAGTCAACGAAATCCTTCCGAATAAGGATCAAACAACGGTCGCCCCCGTTTCACCGTAGAAAGCGATTCTCCTCGATCTTTAACTTCCAACTTCGAATCTTCACTCTCCTCTAATCTCCTCGAACTAACAGAATCATAAAGAACCTGCTGGCAATAACCTTTTAAACTTTAGGCATTAAATAAAAACTTCATCCTTCAACTAATCTGCGTCATCACTTCAAACACGCAGCGGCATGAAGTCAACCTGGCAAATCCAGCCACGAACTGCCCCTCCTCACAGGGTGGGGTCCACCTTTTATAACCTGTAAAAAAAAAACCGTCACATGATCTCTACTGGCGGGAAAATGACATCATTCCACCATCACAAGACCATCACCTCAAGTCCAGTACAGCTTCAAACCCAGTCACATGACAAGGGCTCCACTGTCATGTGTCACGAGTACGTAACACCTCCCTCCAAAGAAACATTTTTGGTCTGACAAGAACAAAAATTTTTAACAATTGCTTACAAGAAAAACAAAGGTATAAATTTTATAACCTATACAATACACAACACCATCATATTACAGCTTATAAGTCACAATACGTAGGAGTGTTACAATTGAAAAAAAAAACACTCCATAAAAAAAAATTACAGTGTACATTCAACATCGAGATAGACAATCAGCAACCACATTATCTTTACCTTTAATATGAGTCATCACAATATTGTACTCTTGTAACATCAAACTCCAATTTAATAATCTCCTGTTTTTGTTTTTCATCTTACTCAGAAAAACTAGCGGATTATGATCAGTGTAAACAATAAGTGGTTTCTGAGTTGTACTAACATATGCCTCAAAATATTCCAAAGCTAAAACAAGAGATAACAATTCTTTCTCTATTGTCGAATAATTTCTTTGATGCTTATTAAATTTCTTAGAAAAGTAAGCTACTGGATGATCAACCTGCAGCCTCATCACTAGCATCCACAGTCAATGAAAAATGTTTTCCAAAGTCAGGTGCCTTAAGCACAGGTTGTTGACATATCATTGTTTTCAATTTTTCAAATGCTTCTTGACAAGGCACCGTCCATACAAACTTCTCATTCTTCCGCAGAAGGTTAGTTAATGGAAGGGCAACATTAGCAAAATTCTTACAAAATTTCCGATAATATCCTACCATTTCCAAAAACCTTCTGAGAGTTGTTTTCCCCGTTGGAGTGGGAATCTCTAAAATTGCCTGAACAGGAGCTACCTTACCTTGACCCACAACATAACCAAGGTAAGTCACAGTGGCATGTCCAAATTCACTCTTAGCTAAATTAATAGTTAGGTTAGCTTTTGAAAGCCTTTCAAACAATTTCTCCATCACAATAATGTGTGCTTCCCAAGTATCATTTCCTGTCACTAAATCATCAATATAAGCATCAGTATCTTTCAATCCCTGAATCACAAAGTTAATCATCCTCTGGAAAGTACCTGGGGCATTCTTCATCCCAAATGGAAGAACATTATACTCATATAACCCAGATGGAGTTACAAATGCAGAAATCTCTCTACCTCTGTCCGTTAATGGAACACACCAATACCCTTTCAATAAATCAATCTTTGTGAGGAGCTTTGCCTTTCCAACTTTATCTACACAATCATCTACTCTAGGAATTGGATATGCATCTGTTTTGGTTACAGCATTCACCTTCCTATAATCCGTACAAAACCTAATACTACCATCTGGCTTTGGCACCATAACACATGGCGAACTCCAATTCGAGTTAGAATGTCTAATGATATTATTCTCTAACATATATTCAATTTCTTTCTCAGCAAGTTCACATTTTTCCATGTTCATCCTATATTGATGTTGTTTAATAGGTTTGGCATCCCCAACATCTACATCATGTGAAGCTATAGTAGTCCTTCTCGGAACATCTGGAAACAACTCCCTATATTTAAAAATCAACTCCTTCATCTGTTGTCTCTGCTCTAACTGTAAATGTGCTAATTTTTCATCAATATTTCCCAGAATGGTTGAATTTGGTAACCTAACAGAAACAATGTTGGACTTAGAATGTAAGTCAGATGAATCATCTATCATGTTCCTAGTTAAATCAAACTCATTCTCACTAACCACAACAGTCACAGTATCAGATTGTTTCTCAAAATATGGTTTCAACATATTTATATGGCAAAGTTGTGTTGACCTTCTACGAACTGGAGTTTTTACCACGTAATCCACATCATTAATTTTAGACACAATTTCATAAGGACCATGAAATCTAACTTGTAAAGGATTTGTCTGCACTGGGAAAAGAACCAACACCTTATCTCCAGGCTTAAACATCCTCATCCTAGCGTCTTTATCATACCAAGTCTTAATTTTCTCCTGAGCCAACTTTAAATTTTCCTTAGCTAAGCTACAAGCTTTATGTAACCTGTCCTTAAATTTCAACACATAGTCCAAATTAGTGTGTACATCCTTATTAATCCACTGTTCTTTCAAAAGCTAAAGGTCCTCTAACTCTATGCCCAAACACAAGTTCAAATGGACTAAAACCTAAAGATTCCTGTACCGATTCCCTTCCTGCAAATAAAAGTAAGTTTATACCCTCATTCCAGTCACTTTCATTTTCCACACAAAATGTCCTAATCATATTCTTGAGGGTAGAATGAAACCTCTCCAAGGCACCCTGCGATTCTGGATGGTATGCAGACGAAGTGATTTGCTTAGCTCCCAATTTATAAACTATCTGTTGAAACAATCCAGATATAAAATTACTGACTAAATCAGTTTGTATCTCCTTAGGTAATCCAAAATAAGTAAAAAAAAATATAAAGGCCTTTGTCACAGTCTTAGCTTTTATATTCCTAAGTGGTACTGCCTCTGGAAACCTAGAAGAAGTACACATGATAGTCAACAAATACTGATAACCAGTTTTTGTCTTTGGTAATGGACCAACACAATCTACAATAACTTTAGAAAATGGTTCACCAAATGCTGGGATACGTTGTAATGGAGCTACTGGTGTTACCAGATTTGGTTTACCCACAATTTGACAAGTATGGCATGTTTTACAAAACATCGCCACATCTTTTCTTAGACCAGGCCAGTAAAAATGTTTTAAAATCTTGTCCACAGTTTTCCTTACCCCTTGATGTCCACCTAAAGGCACACTATGAGCTAAAGTCAAAATCTCATTTCGATAAGCTTTTGGAACAACTACCTGGTAAACAACATTCCAATCCTCACTTGCAGGAATTGTAGGCGATCGCCACTTCCTCATCAACACTCCTTTTTCCAAGTAATGTCCTACTGGCACCTTATCAATTTCACTATCTAGTAAAACCTGCACTTTTAATTTTATAATCTCAGCGTCTCTATTCTGCTCTGCTATCATCTCCTTCCGAGACAAAGATAAATCTTTATAGTCAGACTTACTCCCAGAATCTTGTTCAAACAACGAAGATAAGAAAGTCTCTGACACATCCTCAAAACTCGAATCCTGAGTTGAACAGTCCTGAATAACAACCTCATTCTGCGCATCAATCTTTTTAGCCATAGCTCTAGTCACAACACAGGAAGAATCTGTGTTAGAATTCAACTCTGGTTCCTCTGACTCCATTGACAAATGCACTTCAGGAAAAATTTGTCCACCTGCCAAGTAATTACCTAACAATAAAGAAATACCCTTCACAGGTAAGCTATGCTGTAATCCTACTTTAACAAATCCTGTAACTAACCCTGACTTTAAATTTACTTTATGTAAATGTACAGGCATAAAATCACTACCAACACCTCTTATGTAATTTACCTCACCAGTATCAGACTCTTCATTAAACTTCAACACACTGTCTAACATCAATGATTGAGAAGCACCAGTATCCCTAAGGATTTTTATTGGCACCAGAGTAGATCCTTCCTTCAAGGATACAAACCCTTCAGTTATAAAATGATCATATCCCTTTCTAACTTGGTCAGACTCTAACAAAGCCTCATTTGTGTTTATCAAACCCTGTAATTTTACAGGTGCTTCAGTATGTTGCACACAAGCATCTGGAACTGCTTCCTTCTCTTTCTTTTTTCAATTTGAAACAGTTAGCTATTACATGGCCAGGCTTCTTACAATAGTTACAAGTAAGACCAAACTGTCTTTCCTTCACAGGCTTTCCTTTCTCATCAACTTTCTCATTAACCTCCGATTTAATTTCAAATTGACCTGGAGTCTCCGTGTTATTTTTCCTCTTAAAAATTCTGCCCTGAGGAAATTTGTTCTTATGGATCAAAACATACTCATCAGCTAATCTAGCACAGTCCTGCAATTTATCAGTATCCTTCTCATTTAAGTAGGTCCTTACTTCAACAGGAATGCTTCTTTTAAATTCCTCCATTAAAATCAGCTCTCTCAATGTATCATAGTCCCCATTTACATTTTTAGAAGAAACCCATCTCTCAAAACACATAGCTTTATCATAGGCAAATTACACATAAGTTTTTTCCACAGACTTTTTCAAACTTCTGAATCTTTCCCTATATACTTCTGGGACTAACTCATATGCGTTTAAAATATGCCGCTTTACAATATCATAATCAAGAGCTTGCACAGCTGTTAAAGCTGTGTAAACTTGTTGTGCTTTGCCTTTAATTACACTCTGTAACAACACTGACCATTTATCTTTCGGCCACTCTGACATCCGAGCAATAATTTCAAAATGTTGAAAATACCTTTCCACTTCTGTTTCACTAAATGGAGGGACCAATTTAATTTCTTGACTAGCAACAAACTTTTTTTTTAGAACCAGAAAACTGATTTCCAGTCCTTAATTCCTCCATTGCATATGCAAATTCTCTCTGCTTTTGTTCCATCTCCAATTTACACCTCTCCAATTTCATTTGTTCGATTTGCAACTGCATCTCCAGATTACTTATTGGAAACGACTCTAAAATCGATTCATCAAAAACACCCGAATCCACATAGTGTGACGCGATTTTCCTCTGTATTACAGCCTTAGAAGTAGTCTGCAAAATACCTTTAAGTCGCAATCTACTAGCTATCTCAAACACCTCAGTTTGTTTCGCCTTCGCCAACACCTCCGCAGCTGGCGAAGCCAGAAACTCATCAATATTCATTGCCGCCGAATACCACAACAAGCCAAACAAAAGAACCGAGTAATCCCCGTTTCCAAAATACCGATTTAAAAGTCAGCAAGCATTCAAACTCAAAAGTTTCAATCCAGACGCAGCCCCCATATTTAATGTTACGTATTCAGGCAACAATAAATATATGAGATCGGCAAGGGTTTCTTATAACAAACAACACGTTTATTAAACACAGAAAACAAACCCCCCCAAAAGTAAACAAACACTACCGTAAACGGAAACAGCTGCTGAGCGGCAGCCCAAACAGTTCGTAAAGTGATATTCCAAAAACAGTTCTTTAAAGTGCTATTGCCAAAAGTTCGATATGCTCACAGTCCATTTAAAAGGAGAGACTTTATAAGACGATTTAGGTTCTCTTTCACGTCGCTTGCTTCGATCCCCGACTTCGAACTTCCCACGAAGAATTCACGAAACAGAACGGCTTAAAGGCACTGACCTTTCCTTCTCCACGACCTTCAATCCTTTCTAGTTAAACCTAGGGATTAACACGAAGATAGTCAACGAAATCCTTCCGAATAAGGATCAAACAACGGTCGCCCCCGTTTCACCGTAGAAAGCGATTCTCCTCGATCTTTAACTTCCAACTTCGAATCTTCACTCTCCTCTAATCTCCTCGAACTAACAGAATCATAAAGAACCTGCTGGCAATAACCTTTTAAACTTTAGGCATTAAATAAAAACTTTATCCTTCAACTAAACTGCGTCATCACTTCAAACACGCAGCGGCATGAAGTCAACCTGGCAAATCCAGCCACGAACTGCCCCTCCTCACAGGGTGGGGTCTACCTTTTATAACCTGTAAAAAAAAACCGTCACATGATCTCTACTGGCGGGAAAATGACATCATTCCACCATCACAAGACCATCACCTCAAGTCCAGTACAGCTTCAACCACAGTCACATGACAAGGGCTCCACTGTCATGTGTCACGAGTACGTAACATAGCTAACGATTGAACCTTCCTAACTAACCTTCCGTGCTTAACCTGGTCAAATATAGTGCATTTAGACTGAAGTCCCTATAGACAACATCCACTGCTTTACCCTCGTCAACATTCCCCAAAACCTCTTCAAAAAATATTATATTTGTCAAACACAATCGTCCACGCACAAATCCATGTTGACTGTTCCTAATCAGAGCCTGTCTATCCAGATAATTATATATACGCTCTCTAAGAATACTTTAAAATTACTTACCCACCACTGACGTCAAACTGACAGGCCTATAATTGCTCGGTTTACTCTTAGAACACTTTTTTAAACTATGGAACGACATGAGCTAAGGGACCAATTTTATCCCACACTATCCTTTTGTAATTAATATAACTGCAGTGACCCTTTTGATTTACTTGTCATTTTGCAAAGCAACTTCCTATCTTCTTTCAGCTATTCTAATGTATTTTTAAGATTCTTCTTACATTATTTAAATTCCTCGAGCACCTCATTTCCTCCATGTGCCAATATTATTGTAGATATCTCTCTTTTTCGTAACCAAGTTTCCAATATCTTTTGAAAACCATGGCTTTCACAAAAAATTAACCATACCTTTCAACCTAGCAGGCACATAACCATTCTGTACCCTCAAAATCTCATTTTTAATTGACCGCCATTTCTCTATTACATTCTTCCCATAAAATAAATTGTCCCAATCCACTCCTTCTAAATCCATTCGCATCTCCTCAAAGTTAGCATTTTTCCAATCAAATATCTCAACCCCAGTTCCAGTCAAATCATTTTCCATAATTATATTGAAACTAATGGCATTGTGTTCACTGGACCCAATGTGCTCCCAAACACATACCTCCGTCACCTGACCTATTTCATTATCTAACAGAAGATCCAACACTGACCTTTCTCCGATTCGTTTCTCTAGGTATTGCTGCAATTAACTATGCTGCATACATTTTACAAACTCCAAACCATCCATCCCTTTTACAGTATGGGCTTCACAGTCTATGTGTGGAAAATTAAAATTTCCCTCAATAACAAACCTGTGCTTTTTACAAATATCTGCCATCTCCTTGCAAATTTGCTCGTCCACTTCTTGCTCCTCATTTGATGGTTTGTAATACTCTCCTATAAGAGTTACTACACCTTAGACTCCCTAGACGAGCCCTCTAATCTGTCCTTCCAGAGCACCGCTGTAATATTTTCTCTGACAAGCAACTCAACACCTCCGCCTCTTGCCCCTCTGATTCTATCACACCTGAAGCAACGAAATCCAGGAATATGTAGTTGCCAATCACAACCCTGCTGCAGCCATGTTTCACTAATAGCAACAACATCATGTTTCCATGTATCAATCCATGTTCTAAGTTCATTCAACTATGGACCACGAAATCCCGCTCCTCACCCTCCCTCTTGAGAATACTGAGAACTCGATCCGAGATATCGCGGACCTTGGCACCAGGGAGGTAACAGTCCATGCAGGAACCTTGTTCTCTTCCACAGAATCTCCTATCTGTCCCCGAAACCATCGAATCCCCTATCAATACTGCTCTCCTCTTTTCCCTCCTTCCCTTCTGAGGCTCCAGTCTCGGTGCCAGAGATGTAACAACTGCAACTTGTCCCTGGTAGGTCGTCTCCACCTGCAGTATCCAAAACGGTATAAACTGAACTTCAAATTTGCGCGACTTGTCTCCAGAACTCAGTCCCTCGAGTCCAGACAACATTGTTCTCCTCACTTTCTCTCCTCCACTCACACATTACCCTCCCAAACATCAGTGCCACTCTCCTACCCCATTTTCCTGCATTGTAGCCAGATTCTCCCCACCAATCTCCTACAAACATTTCCCCACCTATGGCCTTCTTTCTCCCCATCTCTCCCACAATTCCCGTCCGTCCTCTCTCCCCAGCTCCGTCCCTCTACTCCCTCCTACCCTTATTTCCTCCCTTTCACTTTCTCTCGCCCCACTCTCGCCCTCCCAGCGACTCTCACATCAATCCTGTGCCCTCTGGTTTCCGAAACCCCGGACCTGAGGAACGTCTGTGCTTATTCACCCTGCCTCTGCCCCTCGTGTTTTAATACAACTCTGTAAGATCGCCCCTGCGCTCCACGAAATAATGTCCCGAACTGTCCGACCACTCTCCATACCTCACTCCCCCGAGTCCAATATCCTCGTAAACCTTCCAGCACAGTGGCCTTACCTATATCAGAGCGACCGACACTGAATAAGAGCGGCGTCACTGTACATCTGCCACGTGACCTCCCGACTCCTGTACCATCATCTTCCAGAGCGGTGTAACTTCTGAGACCTTGTTAAAGTCCAGGTAGATTGCATTATTCCCCGTACCTGATCTGCCCCTCCCGTGTAAATTAGCCGACAACTCTCTCTGGGGCTCAGGCCATCCAGTATCTCTCTCCCTCCTCCATCTTCCACCCTTCGGATCTCCCCCCTCTCTCCCTCTGTCACCGCTCCTTTCTTTCTCCGTCTCTCCCTCCGTTCCTCAATTCCATCTCCCAGAGTGATTTACCATCTGGGATCTTGTGACAGTATTTGTAAAAGTCACTGTGCACTTTATCAACCAATCAAGGCGAACAGGTGCACCGGAATCAAATCAGTCTAATCTCCCCTGGCCCCACTCGCTTATACAGAGCAGCCCAACAATAGGTCACTGAAGTCCCTATCCATCACGCCTGGTACACTGCCCTAATCAGCCGTCCTGCTGTCTTACTCCAAAGATGGAATTCTGACATTTTCTCTCTCGTCGACACTGTCTACATTTCCTGCTGTCTCCGTGAAGCAGCCAGAATAACCATAAACTTCCATCTAACACATCCGGACTCCCTCCCATCGGGCAGAAAGGTACGAAAGCACGTCCCACCAGTCTCAAAGACGGCTTCTGGCCCGGTTCTATCGGGTTATAGAACGGCCTCCCCGGACGATCAGATGGACTCCTGACCTCACGATCTACATCGCCGTGGCCCCTTGCACTTTATCGTCGACCTGCACTGTCCTCTCTCTGTAAATGTGACGCTTTATTCTGCAGGACCACTCCTGTCTGTGATGTATATAGAAACACACAAACATAGAAAAAAGACACCACGATACAGGCTCTTCTACGCTCCATGTAGCCATCCAGGAGACCCATGAAAGACCCAATCGTTTCCGCCTCCCACACCGCCGCCTGCAGACTATTCCATGCACTGCCCACTCTCTAAGTAAAAAAAAAAACTTACCCCTGAAATCTCCACTGTACCTACTTCCAAGCACCTTAAAATCCTGTCCGCTCGTGCGAGCGATTTCAGACCTGGGAAAAAGCCTCTGACTCTCCGCACGATCAATGCCTCACACCATCTTGTTCACCTCTATCAGGTCACCTCTCATCCTCCATCGCTTCAAGGAAAAACGGCTGAGTTCAATCAACCTATTCTCATAAGTCATGCTGTCAAATCCAGGAAACATTCTTGTCAATCTCCTCTGCACAATTTCTATGGATTCCACGTCTTTTCTATAGTGAGGCGAACAGAACTGTGCACAGTTCTCCAGGTAGGGTCTGACCAGGGTTCTATAGATCTGCAACATTACCTCTCAGCTCCTAAATTCAATTCCAGGATTGATGAAGGCCAATACACAATACGAATTCTTAACCACAGAGTCATCCTGCGCAGCTGCTTTGAGCTCGGACCCCATGATCCCTCTGAATCTCCACACTGCCAAGAGTCTTACCATTAATACTATATTCTGACATCGTATTTGACCTGTCAAAATGAACCACCTCACAAGGGTTTCAGCCCGAGACGTTGTCACTACCTCCTCCCATAGATGCTGTCCAGTCTGCTGAGTTCTGCCAACATTTTGGGTCCTTATATATTTCTATCATCTGCAGATTCAGTCGTCGTGCACTTCACACATAACTGGGCTGAACTCCATCTGCCACTTCTCAGCCAGTTTTGCATCCCGCTGTAACTTCTGACAGCCCTCCAAATATCCACAAAACACCAAACATTGTGTCATCCGCAGACCTGCGAACCCATCCCTCCACATCTTCATCCAGTTCATCTATAAAAGTCACGAAGAATACGTGTCCCAGAACAGATCCCTAATGCACTCCACTGGTAACCGACTTCCATGCAGAATATGACCAGTCTGCAACCACTCTTTGCCTTCTGTGGGCAAGCAAGTTGTGGATCAACAAAGCAATATCCCCTTGGATCCCATTCCTACTTACTTTCTCAGTAAGCCTTGCATAGGCTACCTTATAAAATGCTTTGCTGGAATCCATGTAAATCACATCAACTGCTCTTCCTTATCAATGTGTCCGGTCACATCCCCACAAAAATGTTATCAGTCTCGTAAGGTATGATCTGCCCTTTACAAAGCCATGCTGACAACTCCTCTCCAAATGTTCATAAATCCTGCCTCTCAGGATCTTCTCCATCAACTTACCAACCGCTGAGGTAATACTCACTGGTCTATATTTCCTGGGCTATCTCTTCTCCCTTTCCTGAATAAAGGAGCAACATCCACAACCCTCCAATCTTGTGGAACCTCCCACGTCTCCATTGATGATGCAAAGATCATCACCAGTGCCTCAGAAATCTCTTGCCTCGACTCCCAGGGTATCCTGGGGTATATTGTGTCCGGTACCGGCGACCTATCCGATCTGATGCTTTCCAAAACCTTCATTACATCCTCTTTCGTAACATGTACATGCTCAGACTTCTCAGTCTGCTGCAAGTCATCACTACAATCACTAAGAAATTGAAGTAAAGTATTCCTTAAGTAGCTCCTATGGTGTTATTAAATATTTATTGTGATCTTATGGTCGTATGGTCTCTCCACAGCGGCGCAAGTACGGGAGTCGAAAGTGACTATCGGAAATAGACCGTACCGTCTGATCTGCCTACTCTGCCTAGTTACGTCCGCCCTCATCGTGATAGTGGCCGGTCTCTCGATCCATGGTGAGTGGAACCGGCTCCGTGTGGAGTCAGACCGTAAATAAAGAGAGTGGACTTAACTGTTATTGTAAAACACCGACACGGCCCTTACCGTAACACCGATTAAAACCCATCTCCACAACAAGGATAAAAACACGGCCTGAACCGTAACACAGTCAAGACTCGTCCTGAAACCCACACGACATTCACTGCCGACCTCGTCCCGGCCACCGAAACAAGCAAAGCCGAGGTCTCGGAGGCCTTCTCCTCCGGAGATTCCGGACCGCACGGTAGCAGCGGCAGCGAAGCGGGCATTTCAGAAGATTCTCCAGATGTTCCTCCGCGCTCTCACGTCTGTCTCCATCAAATCAGGATTGTGCTCGGATCCCTACTTAACAAGTAACAGATCTCCATCTCCAGAGAGGCCGCGCGCGCTGCGTCGCGCCGCCATTTTCTCCTCCTTTACTGGGACACCCTTCACCGTCACACCGACATAAAACTCTCTGTGACCCGTGCGGTAGCGCGATGCTGACTCACGTATCACTGCAAACGCGAATCATCCTTCACCATCTCTCCCAGTATCGCAGATTCTTCATTCTAAGGTCACCTCCGACCGAAACCACCATGAGTTGAACTCAACCCTGCAATCCAAGCTTTCGGCACTCAACTGTAATCTATCCCTTCTTAAAGGAACGCTGAGAGATCTCCGTCATCAGTTCACTGAGATGCAAACGAAGTACAGATCTGTTAACGAAACCAAGGCTCAGATCTGTGAATTCTTGACCGGCAGAAGAGGTGAGACATCATCCCCCTCTTTCACCCGCTCCTCATCACAGGGCAGGCATGGAGAGAGGAAGCGTCACTCTGTGTTTGACATTCAGAGTGTGTGAAGAGATGGTATGGAGGGTGATTCACTCGATGTCTTACTCTGGGAATGTCTGACGGGACAGTATGGATCCAGCTTCACTCTGTGTCTGACAGCGGGATTGTGTGATCGGACAGTGCACGGAGAGATTCACCCCATGTCTGACCCCTCAAGTGCGTTATCCACCGTGAGAGAGAGCTTCACTCTGAATCGGGAGTGTGTGTGACGGGACGGTTCAGTGGGGGTTTTCTGTGTCTGAATTTGTGATTGTGTGGTGGGATCGTGGAGAGAGAGGGACTGTATTTGATTCCAGGGCTGTGTGATGGGGGAGTGCAGAAGGACGTAAGGCGACTTAAGGAGGGATATTCACACTGTGTCTGACCAAGGCCGTGCGTGACTGGACTTTGTGGAGCGATCTTTATTCTGATCTCTGACTATGGGAATGTGTGAGGGGCTGTGTGGGTTGAGCTTCACTCTGTGATGGACGCTTGGAGTGTGTGATGAGACGGTGTGAAAGGAGTAATACCCAGAATCTGACCGTGGAAGAGTCCGATTGGACGGTGTGCAGGAAACTTCACTCCACGTCTCACGACTGGAATGTGCGATGAGGCCAAGGAGAGAGAGATTCACTCTGTGTCTGACACAGACAGTGAGTGACGAGGCTTTGTACAGGGAGTAAAACTCTGTGTCTTACTCCGGATGTGTGTGATGGGACAATGTGGAGGGGAGCTTCACTCCACGCTTAAGCCTGGTCGTGTATGAGAGGCAGTGTGCAGGGAGCTTCACTCCACGTCTGACCCCGGGGGTGTATGAAAGGCAGTGTGCAGGGAGCTTCACTCCACGTTTAAGCCTGGGCGTGTATGAAAGGCAGTTTGAAGGGAGCTTCACTCCACGTCTGACCCCGGGGGTGTATGAAAGACAGTGTGCAGGGAGCTTCACTCCACGTCTGACCCCGGGGGTATATGAAAGGCAGTGTGCAGGGAGCTTCACTCCACGTCTGACCCCGGGGGTGTATGAAAGGCAGTGTGCAGGGAGCTTCACTCCACGTCTGACCCCGGGGGTGTATGAAAGACAGTGTGCAGGGAGCTTCACTGCATATCTGGCTCCGGGAGTGTATGAAAGGCAGTGTGCAGGGAGCCTCACTCCACGTCTGACCCCGGGAGTGTATGAAAGACAGTGTGCAGGGTGCTTCACTCCACGTTTAAGCCTGGGCGTGTATGAAAGGCAGTTTGAAGGGAGCTTCACTCCACGTCTGACCCCGGGTGTGTATGAAAGACAGTGTACAGGGAGCTTCACTCTACGTCTGACCCCGGGGGTGTATGAAAGGCAGTGTGCAGGGAGCTTCACTCCACGTCTGACCCCGGGCGTGTATGAAAGCCAGTGTGCAGGGAGCCTCACTCCACGTCTGACCCCGGGGGTGTATGAAAGACAGTGTGCAGGGAGCTTCACTGCACATCTGGCTCCGGGAGTGTATGAAAGGCAGTGTGCAGGGAGCCTCACTCCACGTCTGACCCCGGGAGTGTATGAAAGACAGTGTGCAGGGAGCTTCACTCCACGTCTGACCCCGGGGGTGTATGAAAGACAGTGTACAGGGAGCCTCACTCCACGTCTGACCCCGGGGGTGTATGAAAGACAGTGTGCAGGGAGCTTCACTGCACATCTGGCTCCGGGAGTGTATGAAAGACAGTGTGCAGGGAGTCTCACTCCTCTTCTGACACCGGGGGTGTATGAAAGGCAGTGTGCAGGGAGCTTCACTCCACGTCTGAACCCGGGGGTGTATGAAAGACAGTGTGCAGGAGCCTCACTCCACGTCTGACCCCGGAGAGTGTATGAAAGACAGTGTGCAGGGAGCTTCACTCCACGTTTAAGCCTGGGCGTGTATGAAAGGCAGTTTGAAGGGAGCTTCACTCCACGTCTGACCCTTGGAGGTTATGATGGGTCCCTGGAGAGAGAGACTCAGGCTGCGTCTGACAGTGTGAGGGTGTTATCGGACGGTGTGCAGGGAGCTTAAAACTGTGTCTCAACCCGTGTGTGCATGATGGGACTCTGTGTTTCGCACAGTGTGCGTGTGATGGAAAGCTATGGCGGGGGAGGGGTTCTGAGTGAGTTTGGCGGGGGGGGGGGGGGTGTCACGTGTGTGCCTTGCGCAGGGAACGGTGACGCGTATCTGGGTGGTGTTCCGCTCTGTGTCTGATTCCAGGGGTGTGTGATAGGACGGTGCGGATGGAGACGGTCTCGTTTTCCGACCCCTGTATTGTGTGATGACACCGGATAGAAGGAGCATCATACTGTATCTGACCCCGGGAGTGTGCGGCGGGATGGTGCAGAGTGTGTTTAATTTCCTATCTGATCACGGGCGGGGGAATTGGGGTAGTGTGGAGGGAGTTTCACTTTGTGATTGTCGGCAGGACTGTGTGATGGGAGAGTGTTCATGGAGCTTCACACCATGTTTCACCCGAGGAGTGTGAGATAGTGTGGGTTAGGGTTAGGGTCGTGTTTGATGGGACAGTGTGGAAGGAACATCACTCTGTGTCTGACACCCGGAGAGAATGAAGGGACCGTGAGACAAGAGCTTCATTCTTCGACCGTCTCCGAAAGTGTGCGACGGGACATTTTGGATGGAACCCAAATTACTGTCTGCCCCGTCAGGAAGTGTGATTGAATAGACTGCAGGGACTTTCACTCTATAACTGTCTCCGGGTGCCTGTGATGGGAGGGTGCCGAGGTAGGTTCATTGCGTGTGTGATGTTGGGAGTGCGTGATGGGACGCTGTGGAGGGAGATTCACTCTGTCTGATCCCAAGAGAGTGTGATGAGACGGTGAGAACGGTGCACACCGTTTTTGACCCAGCGCCTGTGCCATGGGAGAGTGAGAAAGAGCTTCACTCCATGTCTTCCTCCGGGTGTCAGTAATCGGACGGTGCTGAAGGAGCTACACTGTGTCTGATCCCAGGAGTTTGCGATTGGACACTGTCACAGTAGCCGAACTCTGTGTCACACTCCGCGAATGTGTGATGGGTCGCTGTGGAAGGGAGGGAGAGAGAGGGAGAGAGAGAGAGAGAGAGAGAGAGAGAGAGAGAGAGAGAGAGAGAGAGAGAGAGAGAGAGAGAGAGAGAGAGAGAGAGAGAGAGAGAGTGAGAGAGAGAGAGAGAGAGAGAGAGAAGGAGAGGAAGGTCGGGACAGAGAAAGAGAGTGAGGATGGTACGGGAAGGAGAGTGTGATACAGAGAGATTGTGTGTGGGTGCAGGGAGAGTAACAGACAGAGAGTTTGTGTATAGAGAGAGACATTGAGGGCAGAGAGAGGGAATTGGCAACGATATAGTTTGAGGAAGGGTGGGTAACGGGAAAGACAGTGGCGTTGAGAGATAGGGACTTGAAAGCGTTTAGAGACAGAGAAGTGAATGTAGAGTGAAAGAGAGAGTCGGGGTAGAGAGAGGGAAAAGAGCAAGACGGAGAGAGCAAGAAACAAGGGTAGATAGAAAGAGTGGGCAGATTTGGAGCAAGAGTGGGTTTAGTGCAAAAGAATGTGTGGTACAGATGGATAGAGTTGGTAAGAGAAACAGCGGATAGACAGAGTGGGAGTAGAGTGAGAGTCAGAGAGAGAGACGTTAATACAAAGAGAGTGATGTCGGTGAGAGAGGCAGTGTGTGGGTCGGGAGAGGGGGGTAGCATCAGCGAGATAGCGGGGCTAGAGAGAGTGGTTGTAGAGAGGGAGAGAGAGTGTGTGGTTGTGAGTGAGAGAGTAGTGAAAGACAGATTGGGGTTAGATTGTGAGGGAGTGCGATATTTCGAGAGGGGATTTTCGAGAGACGTTACAGAGAAAGAGAGAGTGGAACAGGAAAATGCAGAGTGTGGGGACAGAGAAAGAGAGTAGGGAGAGAGAAAGTGGGGATAGAGAAAGGAAGAGTCGGTAGGGAGGAAGAGATGGTAGAAAGGTAGAGAGGAGTTAGAATGAGGAAGAAATAGTGCGTGGGGAAAGAGAGCGGTGGTACAGCAAAATAGAGGGAGTAGGCAGAGAGTGAGAGGGTGGTACAATGAGAGGGAGAGTGTGTTGTAGAATGAAAGGCAAAGAGCAACTGCACAGAGTAAGGTAAAGTGTGCGGTGGATAGAGAGAGAAAGGGGGTGGAGAGGAAGAGTGGTGACAAAGAGAAGGGGAGAGCGGAGCTAGAGAGCGCGGGAAGGATTGTATGGGGTGCAGAGAGAGGGAGACAGAGATAGAGTGGCGGTAATGAGAGAAAGCTGGGTTCAAATGAGGGAGAGAGAAGGTGCGGTTAGAGTGAGATAGAGGTCAGCTGAAAGAGTGGAGATCAAGAGAAAGAGAATATAGAGAGAGTGGGGGTAGAGAAAGTCGGCGTAGGTGTTAAGCGGGGTTAGAAAGAGTGGCGAAGAAAGAGTCGGGTTAGCAGATTGGGGTAGATAGGGAGTATGTGGGCTAGAGAGAGGGTGTAGAGGGAGAGAGGGAGAGTGGAGATACAGGGAGACAGAGAGAGAGGCATGGGAGAATCGGTAGTGAACGAGAGAAAGTCAGGTAGAACGAGAAAGTGATAAGGAGAAAGGGGGAAGAGAGAGGGGGCAGAGTATGGAAACAGAAGGAGTGGGGGTGGAGAGAGGGTGGTCGGGGCTAGTGAGGCAGAGGGGTTAGTGAGGTAGAAAGTGGGGGTAAATGACAGACGTTAGGTAAAACGAGAGAGTGTGAGCAGATGCAGAGATCGTGTGTGGGTGGAAAAGAGAGACGGTAGAGAGAGAAAAAGTCGGGGTAGGGATGGAGAGGGCCAAGAGAAAAATTGGGGACGGAGAGATATATTGGTTAGAGAGAGAAAAAGTGCGGTAGAATGAGGGAAAGAGAGAGTACGGGGATAGACAGATCGATTGTGGGGAATAGAGAGAGAGTGGGGACCCAGAGAAATAGAGAGTTGAGAGAATTGAGAGAAGGTGTGAGAGACAAAGAGAGTGCAGTTAGAGAGATACTAACTGCAGAGCGAGAGAAAACGAGCAACAGTGGAGGCACAGAGCGGGGAGAGAGAGAGAGGAGAGAGAGAGAGAGAGAGAGAGAGAGAGAGAGAGAGAGAGAGAGATTCACTCTGTCTGATACCGGGGGTGAACGATAGGAGAGTTCGGAGGGAACTTAATTCTGGGTACAAACCAGAGAATGTTGGGACGGTGGGAGGGGAGCATCGCTCTGTTTCTGACACACCGGGTGTGTGATGGGTTGCTGTGGAGCGAGTCTCACTTTGTGTCCGACTCCGTGAGTGTCTGAATTTGTTCCTGACTGGAGAGTCTGTGATAGATGATGCAGAGGGAACTTCACTCTATGCCTGATCCTTTAAATCTGTGACGGGACGTTGTGGAGGGAACTTCATTCTGTGTCTCTCCCCGGGCGTGTGCGATATGAAAGTGTGGTACGAGATTCACTCTGTGTCTTGACTCCGGGAGTGTGTGATGGATGGTTTGGGGAGGAATTCACTGTGCCATATCCTGTTAATGTGCGATGGGACGATGTTGGGGGCGGAAAAATTCCCTTTGTGACTGACCTCAGGTGAACGTAGTGGGACCGCATGGCGTGAAATTCACTATGTGCGTCACCCCGGATGTGTGTGATGGGAAAGTGTGTAGGGAGATTCACTCTGCGTCTCACTGTTCCTTGTTCGTGATTTCCAGTGCAAAACTGTTCCCAGAATTGGATCAGGAATAATGACCGGTGTTATTACGTCTCCACGCTTCAAACAGATTTCTCCAGAGCGATAAAAGAATGTTCAGACCGTGATTCAAGCCTGCTGGAAATCAATTCAAGGGATGAAGCGGTATGTGTCACAGCACGGGAAGATCCCACAATATCACAGGAATCATCACACACTCGCGGATTCAGGCACAGATTGAACACACAACATATACTCCAAGCAGACACTCACAGGGTCTGACAAAGAGTGAATCTCCCTCCACATCATCCCTTCACACACTCCCGGGTTCAGACACAAAGCTGTTCTCCCTCCATGCCGTGATGTCACGCATTCCCGGGAGCTGACACAAAGTGAATCTCCCTCCGCACCGTCCCATCACACATCCTGTGGTCAGACACTGAGTGAATTCCCCTCCGCACCGTCCCATCACACACTCCCGGGGTCAGACACAGAGTGAAGCTCCCCTCACACCGTCCCATCACACACTCCCGGGGTCAGACACAAAGTGAATCTCCCTCCACACCGTCCCATCACACATTCCCGGGGTCAGACACAGAACGAATCTCCCACCACACCATCCCATCACATACTCCCGTGGTCAGACACAGAGTGAATCTCCCTCCGCACCGTCACATCACACATCCCGTGGTCCGACACAGAGTGAATTCCCCTCCGCACCGTCCCATCACACACTCCTGGGGTCAGACACAGAGTGAAGCTCCCTTCACACCGCCCCATTACACACTCCTTTTGTAGTTATCTGAGAGAAGTTCTGTACATAGATTTCGATTCTTGGCATTAATCAAATAAATTTAATTTCTCAGAGCTTTGTATCCAACAATCTTGTGAAACAAAATCTTGAGTACTGGATTGGAAAATGCGAAGACGGGTAAGATTTGGACTGATCTGTGGAGTGAGAGTTGAGTATTCAGATAGTGCTGATGGGATTATAGGGGATTCGTTTACGGACTGAAGTAGTTTTGTGGGAAAAGGGAGAAGCATTGGGATTTGTCTGTAGACTGTATGCGGGTAGAGTGTAGGGTGATACAGTGGGAACATTTTGGGGCCGACACGTGGCTGCCGGGGAAGGACAGGGCAGTGGGAATATTTCGGAAACTGGCATGGGGCAGTGGGGACAGTTGAGTACACAGGGATTATTTTGGTATGACCCATGTCGGTGGGAGAGCGCTGTTCAGTGGGATCATTTAGGAGATAGTCGCTGGGCTATGTGGCGAGGGAGCAACAGCCGTATTAGTTTGGTGAATGACATAGATCTGAAGGGCGAGAGTAGGAGAACTGGTTTAGTTTGGAGACCAGTACAGGGCGATGGGTACTCAATGGGTTAATGTGATTAGTTCGGAGGTAGTCGCCGGGCTGTGAGGAGAGGGAGAAACAGTCTGATTCGTTTGCTAAATGACATAGATCTGAGGGAACAGAGCTGGGCAGGTGGATTAGACGGTGGAAAAGTGGGGGTTATTCGCGGACTGAAACAGATCAGAGGGAAGAGGGTGGGCATGTTCGATTCGTATGGGGACTGACAGTGTTGAGGAAGCGGTTCTGTGGGATTAGTTTGGGGGATACGGGGCTGCGGGGAGACATTGGGTCAGTGCCTTATTTGGGGACTGACAGAAGATTGTGGGTAGACATTGGGGCAGTGGTATCTGTCTGGGTACCGGCACCGGGCCGTCGGGGAGAACGGTTGCGTGGGATGAGTTTTGGGACTAACACAGTCTGTTAGGAGAGATCAAAATCATGGGATTAGCTTGGGGACGGTCTCGGCTCGAGTTCTCTGCTGGAGCTGTTTTGTCTCTGTTGAAATTGTTTATCCCTCTTGAATAGGAATGTGGGTTTCGGTCTCCTGTACAAGGGGAACGCCTCTGGAGCGCCCCACTTCACTCAGTGTGATCTGACTTCAGACAGAAGGATTTACCCTTGCGATATTGATCGGCCTTTCATCTGCGAGAAGTCGGCACCTTTGTTCCCGGATATTCCTGAAAAGATCCAGGGTCTCTGTCAACAGCCAGTGGATGCGACGTGAATCAAATGACTATCCCCAGTCTCCCCTTCTCTCTCTCCCATATCCTTCCAGATTCCCTGCCCGCCCTTCTGCCCTTCCCTGCTACACCAATTCCGCCTCTTATCGCAACCATATTGTCTCCACCAGAAACCGAGAAGCCTCTCTTGCTGTCTATCCCCTTCTTTCCCTCCATTCCCCCGTCCCCCTCTTTCTGCTCCCACTACACCCCTCTTTCACCTCTCTCCACGTCCATCCCCTTCTTTCCCTACATTCCCCTTCCCCGCTTTCTGCTCCCTCTATCAGCCGATTTCACATCTCTCCCGTCCATCCCTTTCTTACCCTCCATTCCCCCGTCCGACTCTTTCTGTTCCCTCTAACCCCCTCTTTCACCTCCCTCTACGTCCATCCCCTTCTTTCCCTCCATTCCCCCGACCCCCTCTTTCTGCTCCCTCTACCCACGTCTTTCAACTCTCTCCCCATCCATCCCCTTCCTTCAATCCATTCCCCGGTCCCGCTCTTTATGCTCCCTCTACCTACCTTATTATTACCTCGAAATTCCTCCCCTCTATTTCCACATTCTCTCTTCGTCAACTGTCACTGCTCCATCCTCTCGAACTCCCTCCTCACCCTTTCTGTCCCTTCCTCCGATCCCATTCTCCATCAGTGTTCACTTTCCCATTCTCCCCACGACACATCGACAAATCTCTGCCCCAATTGATCTCCTGTTTTGTGGCAATTTCCAGCCCGTGCAGTTCTTCTCCACCCCCTAATGCCTCGCCCTTTCTCCGCCGGCTCTTTGTCCTCTCCCGGTGCCAACTCTTTCCCACTATTTGCTCCCTCTCTACCCTCTTTGTACCCCTCTCTCTGCCTTCCCTCTCCGTTCTGTCTATACTCTCAGTGTTCACAAAGTACTCTTTCTCCTTTCCACTCAAGCTCACGTCAATCCTGTGCGGTCTGGTGCTCGATAACCCAACCCTGGGTGAACGTTTTTGCCTATTTCCTCTGTCTGTGCCTCTCTTGGGTTTATGGAACTTTGTAAGTTTGCAAAACTGATCCAGGGAATAAAGTCCCAAACTCCCTCCCTCTCTGCATAACCCTCAATTTCCTGCAATATCCCCGGAGAACTCCATGTACTATTTTTTTTCCAGTTCAGTGGCACTTTTCCTAAAGCATAAAGCCTCACCGACGCTTTGTCCCACTGCAGCGTGATCTCCCGACTCCTGTGTTCAGTGTCCTGACCGGTGAAGGCCAGCGTGCCCAGTGTCCTGTCCTATCGAATATTTATCACCAGAGTCGCTATTTGATTTTTGCCCTGAAATTTATACGGCATGCAATTTGTTCTTTAGCTTCATCAGTACGGCAAAATATGTAGAGCCAATGTAAATTACAAACATTAATAAACACCGCAAAAATCTGGAGTGTGTGCTTGTGCGTTCAAAGATGTGATGACGCAGGGTGAGAAGATCTTTCTGAATCGTTGGGTGTTCAGGCTCCTGAGACCCCTCCCTGATGGTAGTACCGAGCAGAGAGCTTCTCCCGAGCGGGGAGAACACTCAGTGATGGATGCCGCCTTCCCGAGGCATCGACTCTTGACAATGTCCGCGATGGTGGGGAGGGGTGTGACCGTCAGAGTGGCGGCTGAGGCTGGAACCCTCTGTAGCCCGTTACTATTCTGTGTGTTGCAGCATCTACACCAGGCGGCGATGCGGCTAGACAGAAAGTCCCCCACCGAACATACATCGAATTTTCCTCATCTTCACTGAGAGAACACATCCCCTCAAAGTCCTAAAGCTGTGATCCCTTCTGTAACGAGACAGCTGTGGACGGTGTTGAACCCAAATGCAGAGTCAGGTTTGGAATTAATTCAGACTCAGACTCGAAATGAACAAGCCGGCACCAACCCAAACCAAAGACGACATCTCCAGCAGTTGTACTGGAGACGGAACTCTTACGGCTTAGCACTGGTTTTACATTCTAGTCTTCTCAATATGACTGGGCAGAGGGAAGCTACACATAATATCTAAATCGCGAGTGTGTGATGGGTCGAGGAAGAAGAAGATTCACTATATGGCTCTAACAGGGAGAGAGTGACGGGACACTGTTGGAGGAGGTTTAATCAGGGCGACGGGGCAGTGTGGAGAAAGCTACAATCCGTGACTGACCCCGGGAGTGTGTGATGTGATGTTGTGGATGGATGTTGCTCAGTGTATGAGTGTCAGAGTCATCTACTCATAAAATTCTGGCGTTAGGACTGTTTTCAATGAGAAACAATTAGAAAGCAGTGGCACGAGTTTCTTTTATTTGTTTGTTTGTTTGTTTGTTTGAACAGCGAGCAAGCGATGAAGCCGATTCATTAAGCAAGTGCAAGAAATTACGACATTGATTGTTATTTTTCAGTTAATCTATAGTTTGCTTATTTATAATTGCACAGTTAGAGCAGTAGGGATGTCTGGCAAGATAGATCAATGCTTCCATTGCAGGGCATGGGACGGAAGAGAGACCTCCAGTCACACCGACGACGTCACCTGTGAGAAGTGCATCCAGTTGGAGTTTCTCGCACTCGGCGAACACTAGGGGGCGCCACACCGCCCCACGTTGCACAGCCACCTCATTTTCTCTCCCAGCGAGTAAACTCTCAGTTTACACCTGAACTGCAGTGGACATAGCTCCTCAGTGAGTGATTTGCATTAAAAAAGGGGAAATGGTGCGGATTAAACTACAGTTGCATGGGATTGAAAACCAGACTGGCATAACAGTTAGTGGAGTGGCTGTTGGGGCAGATGTTGGTAATTCCTCGGACAAAGTCAAGAAGCAAAATGTTGAGCCTGCTTGGAGTCATGTTCTAGGCTGCGTATATTTCAATGCAGGAAGTATTGTACGAAAGGCGGATGAGATCAGGGTAGGGGCCAGCGACTGGAATTATGATGTTGCAGTCATTAGTGGGAGGTGGTTGAAGGGCGGCCAAGACAGTTAGCTCAACATTCCGGATTTTGGTTGAGGAGGAAAGAATTCAAGGGAGACGGGCGGCTTTAACTGTCACATCAGAAGCATTGACAAACACACGGGAAGAGAGGTTCAAGTGGCTGTTTCGCTCTGAGTCTAACAGACGGAGTCGTCGTGACAGCGCCTCGCGTTTCGCTGAACCACAACCAATCAGGGAAGCGGATTCATCAGCAAAGACTATAACACATGAGACAGGACACAATGTTGATGTATTTGTTTTCAGTTTATTTATTGTTTCCTTCAATTAGAGCAGTAGGCCATGCCTGGCAGGAGAGTTGAATGCTCCTATTTCAGGACGTGGGACGGCCGGGAGACCTCAGTGTCTCTGACCACTTCTCCTGTGAGAAGTTCATTCTGATGCAGCTTCTCAGATTCGGCGTTAAGGCGTTGGAACTGGAACTGGATGAATTCGGGATCATTCGGGAAGCTGAGGGGATGACAGGGAGGACATATTGGGAGGAAGTTAAACCTAATGTACAGATGACAGGAAACTGGGTGACAGTCAGGATGATGAAAAGTGTTAAACAGTAGAGTAGAGTGCCCCTTGTGGGCAACCTCCTCAATAACAGGTAAAACAACTTGTATACTTTTGGATGGGGGGAGGGGTCAAATGACCAAGTAGAGGGAAGTATCTCAGGTCAGGTCTCTGGCACTGGTTTTGGACTTTGGTTCAGAAGGGAAGGGGAGGGCGAGATGAGGAGAGGTGTGATGAGAGGGGGCCATTTGTTTGGGAATGAGAAAAGAAGTTCTGTGTGTGATAGAGGGATTACTGAATGGTATTTTTCCTCCCGAGGTGTCGGGGACACTACCACACTGAGCGGGACTTCAGCAATATTAAGTGGGAGGGTGAACAGGCGAAGTTCGGTACGTGCTGATGTGGCCAGAAATAGGAAGGCAACATCTACTAACAGGTGGCAAAGGTGTCGAGGTATGAATGAGGGTTTCTGATAGTTAGAACATTGGGTTCTCTTCTAAGGAAAGTGTGACCAGTGTATGAGGACTGTTTCAATATAATCCGAGTTGAATTTTCATTCAATCTTACATGAATAGGCATAAAAGCAGCCAGACGAAAAAGCGTTACTCCAGAACCAAGGTGGATAAACAACTATAATATATGAGGCTTAATCTAGGCCACAACGCAGCTTGAGTCCCGGGGTCCACTGAATGCAACCGAAGTCTGGATTAGAGACCAACAAATGTTGTCTTCTACCGTGCGAACACTAGAGGGCGGCACATACACCTGCCCGGAGGCTGCGCCACAGCGCCCCCACGTGGCGCAGCCGCTTCATTTTCTCCGCCACCGAGCAGGTCTCACTGTTTCCACCTGGACTGGACTGGAACTCATGTTCCATTGGGAAGTTCTGTCGTTAAAGAGGAGGAGGGGTGGGGATTGAATCAGAGATGCAGGGGGATGAAAAATAGAATGTTGAAACAAATAGCGGAGTGTTTGTTGAGACAGATGGGGTTAAGACCACAGACAAAGTGAGGAAGCCAAAGATTGAGCCTGCAGTTAGTCATGTTCTGAGCTGCCCCCGTTTCTCTGCAGGAAGTATTGTAGGAAAGACCAATAAGCTCAGGGCAGGGGTCAGTGGCCGGAATTATGATTGTGTAGACAGCAGTGAGACGGCGTTTCAGGGCTGGCAGGAGCGTCCGCTCAACATTCCCGGTATCGGGTGTATTAGCCGTGATGAAGCAGGAAGTATTCAAAGTCGAGGGGAGGCTTTACTGGTCGCATGAGAATCATTGACAAACTCAGGGAGAGAGGCGTTCTTGTGCCTCTTTGACAGGGACGTTAATGTGCAGGGAATGCAGGGAGATGGTTGTTGTGCAGTCAGAAGTGATTTATTCAATTGGTATATCACAGCATTGTAGGCCGAAGGGTCTGATCTGTTAGGTGACTTTCGTTCACTGCTGTGCAAGAGTGGCAACAGACAGATTTCAACTCTTCGAGTGGGCAGACAATGGTGTGCGTTATATCACCGACTCTGATGATAGATTCTTCAAAAAGGAGTACTAGAATTTCACAAACAGCATCGGCAGTGAGCGAGACACACAGTTGTCACTGTGACACCTACACACATCTCACCGTGACATGGACACAACCCCGACACACAGTTGTCACTGTGACACCTACACGCATCTCGCCGTGATGATCGGCGTAACAGGGATGGAACTGGAACGGGATGAACTCGGGAATCATTCGGGAAGCTGAGGGTGTGATAGGGAGGACTTATAGAGAGTTAATTTCAACCAGGGTGTAGGATACAGGAAACAGGGTGACAGACAGGCAGGTGAAAGGGGTTAAACAGCCAGAAGCAGTGCAGAGAGCCCTTGTGGCCAAACCCGCTCCATAATAGATAACCCCCTTGGATACATCTGGATGGCAGGAGAGAGATGCAAATGACCAATCAGGGGAAAGGCTCACGTGTCAGGTCTCCGGCACTGACTATGGTTCTGTGGCTCTGCAGTGAAGCGGGTGAAATATGGCGAACTCTATCAATAGGGTTCTCTTTCTTTGGGGAACGGAAAAGCGGTACTGTGGACGAGTGCGAGCACGCACGCACACACAAACACACACACACACACACACACACACACACACACACACACACACACACACACACACACACACACACACTCACACTCACACACACACACACACACACACACACACACACACACACACACACACACACACACACACACACACACACACACACACACACACACACACACACATTTATGCAGCTTGAGACACCCTGGACATTTTTAATGACACTGCATTCTACATTTGTTCACAAAACAGATTTTATTCTGCCGAGCGAACACTGGGGGGCAGCACAGACTCCTGCCTGGAGGCCGCGCCACTCCGCCCCCACCTTACTCAGCTCCTTCATTTCCTCTCTCATGAACAATTTTCTCAGATTGCACCTGAACTGGAATCGAACTAATATCCCAGCGGTAAGTTTTGCCATTAGAAGGGAGAGTGGTGGTATAAACTAGAGTTGCAGGCACATGTAAACAAGAACGCCATTACAGATAGTTGAGTGGTTGTTTACAGAAGTCTCAGCAACAGTCAAGAAGCAAAAGGTTGAGCCTGCTGGGACTCATGTTCTGAGTTGCGTACGTTTCAATGCAGGATGTATTGGTCCAAGGGCCGATGCGCTCAGGTCAGGGGTCAACGCCTCTCAGCCTGACACGGCAGATATTAGTGAGACTTGATTGCAGATGGGACAGTACCGTTTGCATAAGCTATGAACGAAACACACAACCCTCACTGTGACAGGGAGACGTTCTTCAATGGAACACTGAAAGTGTTGCGGTGTCACTGCCACAACCCACATCTGACATGAACACGCCCCTCATCGTGACACTGACACACTGACAGGCTCTGCACCACAGCAGGATCTCAAAACTCAACGATACCAACACAGAGTCAGGCCCTGCACTGTAACTCGAATACAGTGCTCCCCGTATGCATAATACCCTCGCTGTCCGAAACCACTACCCTACTCCATCACCCTACTCCTTCACCATTCCCAATCACTGTCACACAGACTGCAGTACACGACTCCCGTCTCCATCACGCGTCCCTTGCCTACAAGCAAACCCATATACGTGATCCACACCCTCTTCTGCACACTTCGCCGTCCCCATCATCGGTTACGTACCCATACGCCCCGCCCCTTCGCTGATACACTCCACCCGCTAAATGCTTCCCATCTACGTCGCCTTCCCACTCTCCTCGCACCCGGCGACACAGGCAATTGTGCGGAGTATGAGGGGGAGATGATCGTTGTTGTTTCAACTACCCCCCGTATCCTGGCTATCGATCGCCAGGATCTGAACCTCTCCACAACTCTGCATGCGCATGCGCAGGCCGATCCCGTTGTTCCACACCACTTGCATCAGTGTTTGCATTTTCACCACCCTTTCCCTGGCCTCCTCTCTCCTCCCCTTCCTTCCTCTAAAGGCAGCACACAATCCGCTCACACAAGCACACGCACCATCTCGGAGAGACATACACATTTCAAGGCTACTGGAAAGCCGAAAATTTGGGCACTGGTGAGTGGGGAGAGGGTTTCGTACTTTTTTCTGATTCTCGTAGAGTGTGCTGCGATGGTGCGGGAGGTACCTCACATGTCTGACCCCGGGAGTGTGATGGGATAATATTTGGGTTACGTTGCTGTTTATCTGACCCTGGAAGTTGGTGATGCGACGGCGTGGACGGAGCTTCATTCTGTGTCTGACCCCGGAGTGAGAGCTGGTACAGTGTGGAGGGCGCTGCACTCTGTGTCTAATCCCGGCAGTACGTGATGGATCGTTGCGGAGGGAGTGTTACTCAGTGTATGTTACAGGGAAGTGTGGTGGGATTGTATGGAGTGATTCTCGGTCTGTCTCTGACTCCGAATCAAGGGTCAGTGGATTTCGGCTTTCAAACAGTCCATTCAGAAATAGGGAGCAGGAAAATGGCACCTTGCACGTTTTGCTCCAAAGGCTGAATCTGACCCATTTCTATGGCCTGTACTCTCCTCCCCATCCGTCCTGTTTTCTCAGCGCACCATTCATTCTCTATGATTCTCATGTGGGTGAGTGAGCAGCACGATGTCCTGTTCCATATTGGTACCCGTGAAATCGGTATGCATGCGAAGGTGATTCTGCAAAGTGAGATCAGGGATTTTGCAATTGAATTAAATAACAACCGCACTACCCGCCCTAGTGAGGCCGCCTCAGAAGTTTGAGCATGATGCGACTGGTGTCCTGACCTGCGGATATTTAAAGACAGGAAGCTTTAAAGATAGGCAGTTGAGCTCAGGAAATGAATCAGTACATTGAATTATGACATTGTAGACATTATTGAGAATTGTGTGTAGGAGGAGCAAGCAGGAAATCTCGATATTTCGGGATTCCCTCGCTTTAGACCAGAGAATGCGGAAGGAATAACAGGAGGTGGGGCGACATTACAGGGCTGAGAAAATGACACCGCAGGGCACAGTCAGAACAGACAAGAGAACTCGTCTCAGTGAGGCTTTATCGCTGAAAATGAAGAATAAGAAATGTATGACCGTAATCATTGGGCTACATTATAGACCTGACAACAGTCCGCTGGAGGAACAGGAAAGAATCTGTCGAGAAATCGCTGGCTGTTGCAGGAAAAGTAAGATTATGTTAGGAGGTGATTTCAGCTTTCCACCTGTTGACTGAGTCCCAGACTGAAAAAGGACCAGTGGGACAGAGTTTGTCAAACATGTTCAGGGAAAGACCCGTAATAAGTACGTAGAAGTCCCAATGAGAGAGAACAACGCTTAATCTCCTACCAGGACATGAAACAAGTCAGGTGACGGAGGTTTTTGCAGGGTGTTATTATCATAGAAGATAGGACAATACAGCACAGTACAGGCCGCTCGTCCGGCCATTAAACCATGCCTGACATGAATGGATAATATGAGGGATATAACATTAAGGTAACTGGAGGAAATTGTAGAGGGGATGTCCCATGTAAGGCTTTTCTTTTCCTTTTGCTTACACAGAGAATGCTCCGGGCTTCGCACATGCTGCCAGAGCTGGTGTACTTGGCTGAAAGATTACGGGAGTTTAGGCGACACATGAATGGAAGTAAATTAGAGGATTATACAGAGGAGTCATTTGTTATATCTTGGAATAGGTTCAGTGACGGTGGGACTGGTACAGAAAAGACGACTTGTATCTGAACTGAAAGGAGACTAATGTCCCAGAGACAAGGTATGTTAGTACTGCACACAAGGTATGGGGGGTGGGTGTAATTTTAATAACCGGGGGAATGCGAACCGGACGGCCAGATCACTGGAGAACTCGCCTAGTGAGGTGTTCCCTGTCCGAAGGTTTTCGAGGACTGGATTAGTGGAGTTCCCAAACTGTTGAAAGAAACAAAAGGTGATGAAAGGTGATTTTAACTTTCCAGATTTTGACTGGGAATCCCACACTGTAAAATGTCTGGGGAGAGTAGAGTGTGTCGAATGTGTTCCAGTCAGTTTAGTACATCAGTACCTGGAAGTCACAAACGTGAGATTGTGCAAAATCTGATCTGTTTTTAGGAAACAAGAGAGATCCGATGAGAGACGTTTGCGTAGGGGAACACCTTCCAGTCAGTGATCCGAATGCCATTAGACTCAAAATGCGTAAATATGCGTAAATATTTAGACTAAATATGCGTAACAGACAGGTCTGGTCCGCTAATATTGGGCTGGACTACAACCAGGCGTGTTTGGTTAAGGTCTAAGGTGCAGACATAATGTCGGACAATGTGAAACTTTTTTCACTCAGAGGGTGATGAGAGTATGGAATGAGCTTCCAGAACGAGTGGTTTATGCGAGCTCGATCTCGACGTTAAAGAGATAGTTTAGAAGGCAGGGGTATGGTCGGTATGGTCCCGGTACAGGTCGATGGGAGTGGGCAGTTTAAAGAGCTCAGCCGAAGGGTCTAATTCTGTGCTGTACATTTCTCAGACTCTTTAACTCTGACTCGTTGATTCCTTGGTCGCGGATTCACAACAGACCACAGGTTGATCACACAAAGGACAGAGTAAATATCAGAAGTTGAATTATTCGAGCTAAATTCAAAACGAAAATTGGCGGATATTCTCGGGTATGTTTTGAGGTTGTTACAAACTGCCCCGCCCACTGCTCCAACCGCTCCCCCTCGCCGATCTGGGAAGAGGCCAGATGATGGATTGATTTGGAACATGCGGGTTGTTTATCTGTGAGAATCGGGGCGCAGGAATGTGTGTCAGTAGCTGTCTGGCCCTGCGCATTCTTCAGATCGGGGAGCGGCATTTCTGCCGAAACCAAATCCAGACAGTTCGACAATTTACTCTCATTCGACTCTGAACAAAATCACTTTAATATGGTATTTAAGCAGCTCTGCTTCAGGGAAGAGCGACAGGAACTTTAACGTGATTCAATGAAAGCTGCCTGGAGTCTCGAACCCGCAACGTTACCGGTGACAGCTGCTGCCCTATTGGCAGGGAGTTTCCAGCATTTTATTGTTTACAACAGACTCGCATCATCTGCAGCAGTTAATATATATACACACACACACACACACACACACACACACACACGCACACACACATACACACACACTCAATATATATCAAAAAATTGAAAATTATAAAGAAGGGTTGAATAGATTCGATTTGTATTCCTTTGAATAAAGATCTCACAAAGGTAGTCAAAATGAGGGGTTGATAGCATAAATGCAAGCAGTCGGTTTCCACTGAGACTGTGTGGAGTTACAAGCAAGAGGTCATGGGTTAAGTGTTGAAGATGAAAAGGTTAAGGAGAGCATGAGAGGAACCATCTTCACTCAGCGGGTCGTGAGAGTGTGGAACGAGCTGCCAGCTACACATGTACATGCGAATTCGATTTCAACATTAAGAGATAGTTTGGATGGAAGGGGAACGGAAGGTTTTGGCCCAGTACAGTTCCAAGCAATTAGGCAGTTTAAATGGCTGATACGAAAGGCCTGGTTCTGCCATAGAACGACAGAAGCATCGAACATGACAACACAGAAACAGGCCTTTTGGCCCTTCTTGGCTGTGCCGAATCATTTTGTTGTCTAGTCCCACTGACCTGCACCTGGGCCTCCAAGCCCCTCTCATCCATATACCTGTCCAGGTTTTTCTTAAATGTGAATCCTGAGCCCACATTCACCACTTCATCTGGCAGATCATTCCACACTCCCACCACTCTGTATGAAGAAGCCACCCCCCCCCCCCACGTTCCCTTTAATCTTTTGCCCCTTCACCCTTAACTCATGACCTGTGTTTTTCTCCCCTGGCCTCAGTGGAAAAAGTGTGATTGCATTCACTCTATCTACACCCATCATAATTTTATTCACCTTTATCAAAACACCCCTCTTTCTCCTACGCTCCAAGGAATAAAGTCTTAACCTATTCACCCTTTCCAGTCCCGTCTACGTTCCTATTTCTCCTTGATCTCTGAATCGAAACAGAGAAAACGGGTTGATTAAACAAAGATCAGAAATAATTATCAGAAATATAATTTTTCACAGCCAATATTCCCCAATACTATTCTCAGAACTAGTATATGTTCTGGTCTTTTCAAGCTGCCACTTCTCGGAGCTCAGGGTCTGTGTGTTTTCATCCGCTGGACCCTCGGAACAGGGAGCGGCCTTTCTGCTGAAACCAAATCCAACCGGTTCTACAATTCACTGTCATTCAGGTGTGAAATCATTCACTTTTATAATGTATTTAACAATTTCTGCTGCAGGGAAGGCCGATAGAAACATTAATTTGTCTTAAGAACCTGGGGTCTCGAACCCGCAACGTCATCCGTTACCGTGTTGCGAGTGTTTGCTGCGAGTTTCCAGCATTTTACGTTCCCCTCCGACTCGCATCATCTGCAAGTATTCTACAGGTTTTTTCAAGATTCCTTCAAATAATGAGTCCATGGCATTCCTTACTGCAACATTAACTTGGCTATGTTGTCAGTTGCTGTTGACAGTAATATTTAAATGTTTCCTGTAACCTTGAGGGTGAGGGGGAGGGAGAGGCTGATGGAAAGGAGAAGAGTGCGGTTTGATGGAGTGAGCAGCCGGAGGAGGGGCAAGATGAGTGTGTAGAAGTTGGAGAGGGGTAAGAGGAGGGTGGGGTGAGGGAGAGGAAGGGTTGTGGACGAGGCGGGAGAGTGGGAGGGGTGAGAGAGAAAAGCAGTGATCAAGAATGGTGAGTGACTGGGAAGCATAGGAGAGAGGAATGAGTGAGGTGGGCAGCAAGAAGAGAGGGGAGTGTAGGGGTACTCTATGCATCTCGTTATCGCAATGCCACCAGATTCAAAGGAAATATGGAAAAGGGTATCTGCGTGGGTTCAGATTAGAATTTGGAAAGGAAAATGTTGATGGCATCAGAAATGACCCTGTGGAAAGGACAGGCCTTTTTCCGGCAAAGGCGTTCTAATAAGCGGGAGACAGTCAAAGGTAAAACTTTGAGAGTATAAAGTGTATATGTGCCTATCAGAATAAAAGGTAAGTGGTTTGAAGAAACTTTATTTTTCAGAGAGATGTTGAGTCTCTGGTTACGATATAAAAGGATGATGTTACCACAGTATTTTTAACATACCCATACAGTACCACAGATTTTACCATACGCACCAGAGTAGTTTTAGGCAGATAGGTAATGATTGAGTGTACGAAATGCAAGGTAACACTCAGAAAGAAATCAAGTGTGCTAAGTGAACGCTTTGGGTGAAGGCCGGTTCTAACAGATTATTCAGATCAGAACAATAGGATTGCAAGGGATAATATTGGTCCTCTGAAGGATCAGAACAGTAAATCATACATGCAGCCAAAGGAGTATGGGGAGATGAGGAGATGGAAGAAATGGATTTCCTGCCTCTGAATTTACTCGGGACAAGGATACAGAGTGTGTATATGACTTGAGGTCCTGGATCCTATGTGGATTAGAGAAGATCATCCATTTCAGAAAAGGTCTAAAACTCTGTGAGAATGTTAAAGGGATGTGATCAGTAGTGGGAAAGATATTGGGAGCTATTCTAAAGGATAGGATATATGAATTATTTGATAGACATTGACTGATTATGGATAGACAGCATGGCGTCGTAAGTGCTTGGTCTTGCCTCTGCAATCTTATAGATATTTTTGACGGTGCTACCACAAAGGTTGATGAAGTCAAGGAGGTGGAGATAGTCTTCATCGAATTTAGAAGGGAATTGCCAAGGTCCCGCATGGGAGTACTCTCAAGACGGTCCAGTCACACGGCATTCAATAAACTGGGTGATAGATTGTCTTGGTGGGAGAAACCGGAGAGTAGCAGCATCTGGTTCCCTCTCTGACTGGAGCCCTGTGACTGTGAGCTGCAGAGATCAGTGCTGGCTCGGTTGTTCTACGTCATCGAAAGCAACAATCTACATCACACTGTAGTTATTCGGATGTTGCCGGGTCTGGGCGACCTGAGTTAAAGGACAGATTGAGAGGATATTATTGAAACCATGAGGCATATGGGGAGGGTAAGCCCAAGCAAGCTTTTTCCACAGGGACTGCAACCAGAAGTCATGGGTGAAGGCGGAAAGATGAAAAGTTTAAGAGGAACATGAGCGGAAACTTCTTGGCTCAGACGGTTATGGAAGGAGCGGCCAGCAAAGATAGTGCATGCGCACACGATGTCGCTGTTGAAGCGATCGTTTGGTGGGTAGGGGTATGGTGGACTATGGCCCACACTCAGACCGGTGAGATTAGGCAGTTTAAATTCCTCGGCTGAAGCGCTGTTTCTATGCTGTACTGTTCTATGACTCTTTGACTCCCTAATCTCCGATCCATAATGCAGACAACAGTCTGATTAAAAGATGGCACAGAATAAATATCAAAAGTTTAATTATTCACACCTAATTCTCCAAGAATACTCCAACAGTGCAGATATGCTTGAAGTCATTCCACGCTGCCCGTCCCTCTGCACCACACGCTCCCTCACGCCGATCTATCGTACCCATGGAACACACTCAAGATGCTGGAGGAACTCAGCAGGTCAAGTAGCATCTATGAAACTGAATAATAATTTGATGTTTCGGGCCGAGCTGCCTCTGTGGAATTGGAAAGAAAGGGGGAAGAAGCCAGATCATTGATTTGGATGATGCGGATTGTTGTTCTGAGCTCAGGGTCTGCGTTCCGGCTCTGCTGGTCCGGGCACATTTCTTAGAACAGGGAAGGGCTCTTTGCTAAAATCAAATCTATTCAGTTTGACAATTCCCTCTGCTTCGGGTGTGAACAAGGTCACTTTATATATCGTATTTAACCATTTCAGCTGCAGCGTAGAGTGTTAGAAACTTTAGCATAATTTAAAGAACATTTCCAAGGGTCTCGAATCCGTGACGTTACAATTTACAGTTGTTGCCATGTTTGCTGTTTGTGTTTACCTCAGACTCGCATAATCTGCAGTTGGGTTAAAATAATCTCCAAAGGTCTTGTAAATAAATCAGTCCATGCTCTCCCAATCGTGACTACATCCCTTAATGTGAAGGTCATCACCTCCGAGCTGGAACCTGCGCGTTCCCAGTTACGGATTCTTCGAATCATTTCAGTGCTGTCGAGGTGAGGGTGAGGGGCCGGAGCAGAGTGAGGTGTGAACAGGATCAACAGGCAGCTGTAGATGAAAATGAGTGTAAGGGCAGACAGCAGGTTTAGAGAAACAGAGGGGGGGTAGAGGGAGAGAGAGAGATGGGAGAGAGAGCTTGAGAGGGGAGAGATAAAGGGAGAGAAATGGAGTGGACGGTTGGTGACTAGTTGAGTGAGAAGGATAGTGAGGCTTGGAGATTGAAAGAAATGGGTGAGAGGGGGAGATAGAGAGGAGAGAGGAAGAGAATATGTGAGCTCAAGGGAGAGTGTGAGGGATAGGAGTGAACATGGAGTGACGTGTGAGTTAGGGAGAGAAGCTGAGGATTGTGGGGTGAGAGTGGGAGTAAGAGAGTTGAGTTGTTAGGACCACAGACAAAGTCAGGAATCGCAGGTTAACCACGGTGCGACTGATGTTCCGAGCTGCGTACATTTCAGTGCCAGAAGCATTGAAGGAAAGGCAGATGGGCTCAGGGCATGGATCAACACGTGGAGTGGTGACATTGTAGCCATTCGTGAGGCTTGGTTGCAGGAGGAGCAGGAATGGCTGCTCTGGATTTCCATTGTTTTAGATGCGACAGTGCATGTGGGATTAAATGGGGGAGGGGTGACGGGAAAATGTCCCGGCAGTGCTCAGTCAGGAAAGACTTCATGGGCAGAACTGTGGAATAAGAAAGATATGACCACATTAATGGGGCTATATTACAGACAATCCAACAGTCTGTGGGATTCAGTGGAGCAGATTTGCTGAGAGATTGCAGTCCAGACCTCTCCTGCATGCTCTGGAGGCAAGTGCAGAAATTGCAGGGCCCGAGCAGAGATCTTCAAATCATCCATGGCGACATGTGAGGTAGCGGAAGACCGGAAGATAGATAATGTTGTTCCACTGATTCAGAAAACCTCCAATTATAAACCAGGAAATTCGAGGCCGGGAATCCTGATATAAGTAGTTGGACAGTAATTGAAAGCTATTCTAAGGGACCAGATCTGTGATTATTTGGGTAGAATTTGACTGATTCGGGATGGTCAGGTTGGCGTTGTGCCTGGTAGGTCGAGCCTCAGCGTTCTTATAAAAGACAAGACAGTGCATGTTACCTAAGTGGACATTTGCAAAGTTCAACTTGGGAACAGGATTCAGTTGCTGGACACTCAAAATAAGGCAGTAAATTGAACTAAACAGTGGTTTGGTGGGGGAAGCCGCGATGTGGTCGTTGATGGTCCCCTCTCTGACTGGAGGCCTGAGTACAATGGAGTGCTGCAGGGATCAGCGCTGGCTCGGCTGTTCTTTGCCAGCAAAACCAACAATCCGGACGATATTGTGGTCAACTGGATCAGCAGAGTTACAGAGAACGCCGATCCTGGGGATATAGGGATCAGCATCAATGGAACTGGACAATGTCAATGCTTCAAGCAGAGGCCCATCAGTGAAATTGGAAATGGAGGGGGAAGAGGACAGATTATGGATTGATTTGAAGGTTCGGGTTGTTGTTCTGTGAAACTCGGTGCTCAGGGCCTGTGTGTGAGCTGTTGCCTGTTCACGCACATTCCTCAGAACAGGGAGCGGCCCCACTCCAGAAATCAAATGCAACCGGGTCTGAAAAAAAAAACACCCTCAGGCAGGCGCAAAGAAAGTCACTTCAATATCGTACTTAACCCTTTCTGTTGCAGGGAAGAGCGAGATGATCTCTGACATGATTTACACAGGGCCCCGAACTCGCAACATTAACAGTTACAGTTGTTGCCCTGTTTGCCGCGAGTTTCCAGCACCTTATGTTTATCAATTCCCCTGAATCGAGAGGCGCTGAGGAAATCTTTGTCCAGATTTGTTACAGTTGAGTGTGAATATATATGGTCGGAGGTGTTTGGATTAATTTCAGCAGAAAGGCGGCTCCCCGCACCTGAACAGCTGAGTGACGTTGGAGCTGAAAATACCTACACCGGGCAGTCCTGTTTACACACAGGGGGCGGAAACTCAAACCCTCCCAGAACCCGGGCTGGATCAAATTTTTAGCCTGGGACTGGCTGGGTTAAACAGAGAAACTCTGCCCCACTTGTTGCGATGAAAGAAAAAGCAGCGATCAACGCGGAAATCCGGACAGAAAGGTTAACGCAGCCTGTTTGTTTTCCTCTTTAGGGTTGCCTCATTGATCCCACTCCCGCCTCCTCCTGCTGTCAGACCCGTCCTGAGCCGGTGAGAGTTAGTGTGACCCGGACCGCGGCAGTCCCGCTCTACCCCGGCTCACCCGGCCCTGTCCATGGGTTCACAGCCGAGCGGCCACGGGAGCAGCAGCATCGACTCAACTCTCCGGACAGGGAGAACAAACCGGTTCCAGGCCCATTGACGTCACACCCCGATATCAGACTGTTTTCCCGGGACCACACTGATCACCAACCGGTTACGATATCAGAGGTAAGTGGTGTCTATGATTCTGCACAACAATTCAGCGAGGCTCGGCTCTGTTCGGGATCGGGAGTGAACTTCATGGGAAAAGGGAGTCCTGACGTGTTCGTGCTATCGAGTCCATTGTCCAGATGGATGAAGAGAAGCGTGCTGGGTGCAACTGAGTGCGAGCAGAAGGAACCTTTCACCCTGGTAGAAACATATGAAATATCCCCCGGGACAGCGACCCGTCACCGATCTCTCTCGAATAAGAGAAAACAGCAGATGCTGGAAATCCGAGCAACACACACACAATGCTGGAGGAACTCTGCAGGCCAGGCAGCATCTGTGGAGAGACAGTCCAGTCACCTTGGAGGCCCCAGGTCGTGTTCTTTACATCGCGCCATTGGTTAAATACAATATTAAACGGCCTTCACATCTGAACCACAGTGTCTTGTCGAACCGGTTGGATTGGATTTCAGCGGAACGGCCGCTCCCTGTTCTGAGGAACGTGCACAGACAGGCAGCCGGTTACACACAGACCCTGAGCACCGAGTCTCACAGAACAACAAGCCCCACCTTCCAAATCAGTCAATCATCTGCCCCCTTACCCTTTCCACTCCAGTCCTGATTAAGGGTCTGTTTACACCTATCCAGAGATGCTGCCTGACCTGCTGAGTTCCTTCCAGCATTCTGTGTGTTGCCATGGTTACGAAAGTTCCGTGTGCGGCGTTCGGCGGGGTATTTCTAAGAAACGGCCCACAGTACCCACACTGTCAGAATGTTCTTGGGGAATTAAGGTGAGAATAATTCAACTTCCGATTTTTTTTTCATATTTATTTCCAACTAACTAGTTGTCTGTGCTTTGGATCAGCGAACAAGGAGATATTTGTTTTTTTTTTACGCTACTTCTGCTGCTGGTGCTCTTTGTGTTCCTACTGTTTTCTGTTTGCACGAGTGACATTTTCCACAGGTCAGGTGAAGTTTAACATCAGCGCCCAACAGTTTCAATGCAAGGGTGCGTGATGCAAACTGCAAGCACCGTCTCTGTTTCCGGAATTTCCTATTTCAGACCAATACATCTATTGTTCCTGTGTCGATTGAGGGTGTTTTGACCTCTTCTCCACAAGGGCCAGTGGAAGCAAAGACGGTCTTGAAGTGATGCAGGGATCCGCATGGGGGAATACGTAATGACATTTTAGATCAGTTCAGCCGTGTTCTCATTATCTACACGGCAGTTTCGATTGGACGGGTGGTCCAATTATGGGTTTAGTTGCGTTGACTGAAAAAACTCTGACAATTCAATTAATGTGAGCTTACTAGCATGTGAAAGGAGATATTATTTTATTTATATAGTTGATCTGAATACAAGAGGTTTGCTTGATTTAATGATTTGCGTTCAGCTTTGTGTGTTAAACGTGTGCCCCAGCTGTATCAAGGTGTCGAACTTCTGACTCATTCAGTGAGCTGGCCAGCACAGTACGGGACCGAGGGACGCGCTCCCCGTTCCCCATCCCTGACTCTGCAGCCTCCACATCTGCCGCGCGCTCCAGCTCACCGCCCCGCCCACTGCCCTCGCGCGCACCAGCTCACCTCCCAGCCCACTGCCCTCGCGCGCACCAGCTCAGCGCCCCGCCCACTGCCCTCGCGCGCACCAGCTCACCGCCCCGCCCACTGCGCTCGCGCGCACCAGCTCACCTCCCCGCCCACTGCCCTCGCGCGCACCAGCTCACCTCCCCGCCCACTGCCCTCGCGCGCACCAGCTCACCGCCCCGCCCACTGCCCTCGCGCGCACCAGCTCAGCGCCCCGCCCACTGCCCTCGCGCGCACCAGCTCACCGCCCCGCCCACTGCCCTCGCGCGCACCAGCTCACCGCCCCGCCCACTGCCCTCGCGCGCACCAGCTCACCGCCCCGCCCACTGCGCTCGCGCGCACCAGCTCACCGCCCCGCCCACTGCCCTCGCGCGCACCAGCTCAGCGCCCCGCCCACTGCCCTCGCGCGCACCAGCTCAGCGCCCCGCCCACTGCGCTCGCGCGCACCAGCTCACCGCCCCGCCCACTGCCCTTGCGCGCTCCAGCTCAGCGCCCCGCCCACTGCCCTCGCGCGCACCAGCTCAGCGCCCCGCCCACTGCCCTCGCGCGCACCAGCTCACCGCCCGCCCACTGCCCTCGCGCGCACCAGCTCAGCGCCCCGCCCACTGCGCTCGCGCGCACCAGCTCAGCGCCCCGCCCACTGCCCTCGCGCGCACCAGCTCTGCGCCCCGCCCACTGCCCTCGCGCGCACCAGCTCACCGCCCGCCCACTGCCCTCGCGCGCACCAGCTCAGCGCCCCGCCCACTGCGCTCGCGCGCACCAGCTCAGCGCCCCGCCCACTGCCCTCGCGCGCACCAGCTCAGCGCCCCGCCCACTGCCCTCGCGCGCACCAGCTCACCGCCCCGCCCACTGCCCTCGCGCGCTCCAGCTCACCGCCCCGCCCACTGCCCTCGCGCGCACCAGCTCACCGCCCCGCCCACTGCCCTCGCGCGCACCAGCTCACCGCCCCGCCCACTGCCCTCGCGCGCACCAGCTCAGCGCCCCGCCCACTGCCCTCGCGCGCACCAGCTCACCGCCCCGCCCACTGCCCTCACGCGCACCAGCTCACCTCTCCGCCCACTGCCCTCGCGCGCACCAGCTCACCGCCCCGCCCACTGCCCTCGCGCGCACCAGATCACCGCCCCGCCCACTGCCCTCGCGCGCACCAGCTCACCGCCCCGCCCACTGCCTCGCGCGCACAACACGTGGCCAACCCACTGGAGATTTTCAATCCTCCTCGTCAGCTGTCTGGCTCCACGTCTTCAAGCATTGGCTTGTCCGATCTTCTTGCTGTCGGATGCACTCTTAACACTTTCCTTCACCATCCAGTTTCAAAGTCGTCGATTGTTTTATAATCAGCCTCACTAACAGTCCAGCTCTCACAGCCATACATCGCAACTGGAAATACCATAGACCCGACGCTACGGTTCTTCGTAAACGATGTCATGTCCCTGCACTTTAGAATTTTATCTAATTTTCCCGTTGCTGCCCTGTCCGGAAACAAGAGGTTTTTTTTTGTTTGTTTGTTTTTTTTTTAATTTCGTGGCTGCAGTTACCATCTATACAAATCTTTGAACCGACAAAATCTGTTACTGCTTCCACTTCCTTTCCATTTATTACCACGAAGTTGTTAGGGCTGGCCGGTGTATTGAGGAACAAGTCAACTTTCCCACTTTCTTCTCTCACGCTCATTAGAAGCTTCCGCAGATCCTTCTCACTTTCAGCCATTGGAGTCGCATCACCCGCATGTCTGAGGCTGTTAATGTTTCATCCGGCAGTTTTACAATTCCTCCCTCGGAGTGTCAGGCACCCTGAGCCCATAGGCTACTCCTGGACTGATCCCACTTATTCCACTTACTGTTATTTAATGATTTATGGTTTCTATATTGCTATATTTCTAATACTATTCTGGTATGTTGGTTTTCCTGATGGTCTTCAGTTTCATTCTGAATATTGCAACAAGCGGCTCATGGTCTGAGATTGCCAGAGACCAGAGGAACTGATTTGTTCACTCAATGCGGCGACACTGGGCTGTGAAGGGGTGTTTGTCAAGTTGTCCTTCAGCAGTCAGGGTACTGAGTGCAGGAGTTGGGACATTATTTTCTGTGAGATAACATCAGCCCAGTAAGTCCCCTGATTTAACCTTGCCGCAGGACAATTTACAAGCTGCACACCGGCACGTCTTAAGACTGGGGTGAAACTGGATCACCCGGAGGATAACCATACGATCGCGGTGAGAAACTGCAAACTCTCAAAAACTTTCAGAAATTGAAACCGGGTAGTTCCAACTGCAAAGAGTTCTGTTAACCACAATCGGGCCGTTTTATAAGTCGTTGGTGAGACTGTGTTTGCAATACAAATTATAGTTCCAGCCACCCCGTTTGAAAAGGCTTGATGAAAGTGGAAGCAGTGCAGGGCTGATTTGTGAGTGTGTTGTCAGGGCCAGAAGGCCTCAGTGCTAGGGAGAGGATGCCACTCTATGTCCTTACTTCCTGGAATGTAGGAAACTGAGCAGCGACCTTAGAGAAGTGTTTTAAATTATGAAGGGCAGAGGAACTGACTCACTCTGGTTTATTTCTGCTGCAGATAATAGCCAGCAGGTGGTACTTCCTTCCGCCCGGAAGGCGGACAAGCAGACGGCAAGCAAGCAACGTCAGTCAGATTCAAAATGGACACAGGTATGCTCAATGGGCTCTTTCTCGTTAAAACTCTGTCATCATGGTACACGTCTAGTCGAATCATCAATAATTCAGAGTAATAAACGTGGGCGCTAAAGGGGCACAAACAGTGATAGCAAACGGGGTCTTTGATCGCACTGGTAAAGCGGCCTTGAGCGATGGAACAATTCATCAGGTCCAGCGTAGGGACCTAACAACGGAAATAGCCGAATAACTCCGGGCAAATCTTCACCTGACTGAAAGGAGAAGGAGCTCTTGAATAAGGCGGGTGTGGGTAACACTCAGACAGCAATACACCAGCGGGCAATGTAACAGTCCAGGGAGCAGATGGAATTCCTGTCAGTATTTAGGACGCCCTGATGTGGGAAACGCCTCCGACAGCCAGTGAGAGAAACAGATGTTGTTTTCTCTTTGGGAAGGGAAATGCTGAATTCTCCCCGGATTTTTGGGTTGTCGGACAGTGGAGGTGCGGGCTGTTTCCCGCAGTCTGCTTTCTGTGGCCGAGTTAAAGAACGGTATATTGTGGGAGAATGGGCTAGGTGCAGGAGATAGCGAGCAGGATAAATTTTAAACAGGGAATCTGAGTGAGCTACCAATATATGGTGAACGGGATAAAATTGAAACAAGAGAGTAAGTAGAGAAGGCAACACACACAATGCTGGACGGACAGCAGGTGAGGCCGCATCTCAAGAGGGATATCAACAATCGAGATTTCCGGTTCAGGAATGTTAAGCAGAGACTTTGTATATTGATTTCAAAGATGTCTCGTTGACATAAAGTAGAGTCAGGACTAGAGGAGCATTCTTTTGGGTGAAGGTCTATGACTAGTCGTGTCCGCAAGGGTCACTGCTTCGCCATGCGTCGTGTGTGATGTATATAAATTAGTAATAAACTATGCATTACGCAAAACGATTACAGAATCACATGGGTGGACTGATTCGTCGATTTACAGAAGTTGGCGCTGTCTTGTAAATTTGAGACTGTTGTCGAAATGTTCAGCATCCAACTATAAATATGAACAGACAGTCACCAGGTAAAATGAATTAGGGCAAATATGAGGAGTTGAACTTTGGGAGGTGAACTTCGCGAGTAACGTGCACAGTGTTTGCTGGGACCGTTAGCAAGATTGATGTACGGACGGGTCTTGTGATGGATGTGCTTAGTTTCCTGAAATTGGCAACACAATTGGCAGCGTGCAACGGCAAGTGGGAGGTTTGAGTATGCATTTTTGAAAATTGTGTTGTATCTGGAAGAATTTTGGTTAAGAAAAACATTCGATATTGTGCACTGATCTGATAAACACATCGCGAGAATCATGTGGAGTGTCTGGAGAGAGTGCAGATGTGTGTAGCAATGATTACAGAATATTGGCTTCCAGAAGAGGTCGAACAAACTTGGGTTCCTTTCTCCGGACCGGTGGACACTGAGACCTTTTCTCAGAGAAATGTGTGAATTCATGATAGGCATAGCTAAGGTAGCTAGTCTGTAACTCAGGGCAAATGTTAAATACCCGAGCGAATAGGATTAAGGTTAGAAGGGAAAGTTCAAAAGGGATCTAGGAAGCATGTTGTCCTTAGAAATAGATCAGTTTCTGGAATGTGCTGCCGAGGGAGGGACTAGAAACGGACTCTCGGCAGCATCGAAGAAACGTTTGAACTCATGCGTCGGCCGGGAACGGAGGGATATTGACCATGTTCCTGAAGAAGGGACTGGTTTAAATTGGCATCGTGTACATCTACTATTTTATGTTCTGTGACTGACTACAGATCTGAACTCGGCCTTCTCCGCCTTCCTGTCAAATTGTGAGGATCACCAACTTTTCCGGTTGACGAGATTCTACAAGGAGCGACTGGAGCAGGCGATTGAGGAGGGTGTGGAGGGAGTCGGATTCATGTTAATGGGCGATGATCACTTCACCGGGCCAGAGTATCACGTAAGTGAGAGGGAAGTACACTGAGTTTAGATTCTACTGAATTTATCAGACCGACTGAACCGGTGTAACGGCACCTCTGGGCTATGAAAATCCTACAATGTTTCTGGTCAACATCAGGAAAAGTGTTTTCGTTTGCGGATACACTGAGCCTAAATTCACCACTACAATCCCCTGACCAGTTTTCCAAACACTTTCAGTTTTGGACAGGTTAGGATGCAGACAATGATTGACAGGTGACTTTAGTGTGTGACTCTTGACGGACTTTGCAAGTGAACAGAGAACCACTTTACACCTCGCTGTCTGACATCACATCATGCGCCTAATGCTCGACCTGAAGGGCCATTCATTAGCCTGTATTCTCCTGATAAACCTCGGGTTTTTTCACAAATCAAATATATAGTGATTAATTTCTCAGCTCATTTCTCGGGTCCAGCTTAAACCCCATCATCATTGAACCAGGCAGAGCTGAATCTCGTCTCTGTTAAACTGCTGATCCGTTTTGCTGGTTAATATCCCAACATGCCTCTTTGTTCCGTTACTTTCTGATCCTTGTGACTGTTCCACTGTGAGTTTGTAACTACCACCACATGTACTATTATCATTGAAAAGAGCAAAATCGGTATCATTGAAAATATTCCAAGCATCTAAAGCTAACACAGAATTACAAATAAACAGCTTTCCAGTCGTCTTTCTGATACTGGAGTGCATTCACCTATTGCCAGCCAGACCATTCCGAACTCGACATTCCACAGGAGACAGCCGGCAATTTCAATCCAAACCTCTTTCTCAACATTACCACACGTGCACAGAAGATCAGAATTTGCTGTCTGCTCCTCACTGCCAATTCCCAGCTGTCTGCTGACACTGGACCCCTCATGGAGCCTGGCAGTGAAGTGTGAACCTTTTGTGGTTCACCAGCAATTACGCCAGGGAAAATCAACAATGACCCTCTCATACTTCGACCTAGTCGTAGTCGTTGAATACAGCACAGCAACAGGCTCTTTGGTCCATCTAGTCTTCACTGACCTAACTTTTTCTGTGCCTTCAGCTACTCCGTAGTCTCTTCCCTAACAATCGATTCCAAAAACTGATGTCAGGCTAACAGGTCTATAGTATCCTTTCTGCTGTCGCCCACCCTTCTTAAATAGATCAGTAACAGTTGCAATTTTCCAGTCATCGTGGACAATGCCAGAATCTATCGACTATTGAACAACCATTGTCAAAGTCTCCTCAATGTCACCGGCTACTTCCTTCAGAACCTGAGGGTGCATTCCATCAGGTCCAAGAGATTTATCCATTCTCAGACAATTAAGCTTCCTGAGCACCTTCCCAGTCGTAATTTAAACTACACATTCTTCACTTCCCTGACACTCTTGAATGTCCGCTATACTGCAGACTTCTTCTACTGTGAAGACTGATGCAAAATACACATTCAGTTCCTCTGCCATCTCTGCGTGTCTCACTGCAATAGTTACAAAGTCATTTTCTATTGGTCCCATATCTACCCAGAACTCTCATTACACGTTATATACTTAAAAAAAAACTTTAGGTATCTTCTTTGACGTTAGTCCCCAGCTTCCTTTCATAATTCATATTTTCCTGCCAAATGTTCTTTTTTAGTTTTCTAGTTTTCTTCTGCAAGCTTTTAAAATCTTCCAAATTCCCGATCCCCAAGTGGACTCAACAGCAAGCAGTTCTAAAAAAGCCATGTCTCAGAAAAACTACAAATTACCTCTTTTGATGTCCAATAGTGGCCTGGTGTTTCCAATCCACTATCATTTAAAATCGCCAGCGATTATCATGACGTTGACCTTTGACAACGTCTTTTCTATCTCCTGCTGTAATTTGAAATCCACATCCAGGCTGCTGTTTGGAGGCCTGTATACAACTGCCATTAGGGTCCTTTTACCCTTGCTATTTCTTAACTCAACCCATTGAGTTTCTACACTGTCCGATCCTATCTCAACACAATCTAATGATTCAATATGCTTTCATGTACACAGGTCCACACAACCCCCTCTACCTACTATCCAATCGTTCCGATATACCATATATCCTTGGACTTTCAGCTCCAAATTGCAGCCATATTTTATTCAAGTTTCAGGAATGGCCAGAATGTCGTACTTGCAATTATTTAGCTGAATTTCAAGATCGTCTATTTTATTTTTTGTAGTTGTGTGCATTCAAGTATAACACTTTCAGTCGAGCCTTAGTTGTTCTCTGTGGCACCACGCGTCTATAACCCTGTAACTCAAGCCACAGGCTGTTACTGTCCTTACCTCCTGCCTATCCTTTCTATCGTCTATGTTTTCCCCATTCTCAACCCTAACACTCTGGTTCCCAACTCCCCGACAAATTAGTTTTAAATCTCCCTAACATCTCTAATAAACATGACTCTATTCTAATTTCTGTATTCAAAACTTTGATTTATGAAGACCCACGCCCTTAAAGTTTTACAACGCTATCTACTTTTGACAACAGTTTCAAGAAATTTTGGATCTCTAATCCCTGATACCTTGGTTTTACCAAACTGCTCAATGCCCTACCAATAAATGTATTCGTGCTATCGTGCTTTTTCCACAAAAAATGCAACACCTCACACTTGTCCTCATTAAATTCTAACTGACAATTTTAATCCACACTTTTCCAGATATTCTAACTCCCGCTGGAAGCTTTGATAACCTTCCTCGATGTCCCTACTTTGGTGTCATCCACAGGTTTGCTGACCCTCTTTATCACATTATCATACAGTGTTGATGTATGATATAAATGTCAGACAACATCCGACACAGCACAGGTCCCCGAAGAACCTCCACTACCTGTCTTAGCTTCACTCACAAACCCAATATGTAAACTAACTTACTGTCATGTCATCAATGCCAAGCAACTTAATCGTACTGACCAGGCTCCTATGATGGACTTGTCAAAGGTCTTGCTGCAGTTCATGTAGACCACATCCACTGACTTCATTACTTGCTTGGTAATTTACCCGAGAATCTCTAAGATTGGTTAGACAGGATCTACCAGGTACATATCAGTATTGACAATTCCTAATCAATCCTTGCCCATCCAAATACTTATATCGAGTTTCTCTAATACCTACCAATAACGTTACCACCACTGGTGTCAGGCTAACCGACCTGAACTTCCCTGGCTTATTCCTACAGCCTTCTCAAACAGCAGAACATTATCTAGCACTCAACACTTTCGTATCGGACGTTTCAAATTTCTTTGCAGCTCTCCCGCAGTCTCTGCACTAGCCTTAGACAAGATGCGAAGGAAAACCCTAGGGATTTGTCCACCCTAATCCACCTCAAGCCAGCAAACACATCCTTATCTGTAATTTATATAGCGTCCATGATTTAACTGCGATATTGGCTCACTCTAAATACTCTGTGTATATCCTGAATAGATACAGTGCCATGCAAAATTTTGGGGACACTGCATGGTCAGTTCTTAATCACACCCACTCTGGCAAGTGTCACAGCTTGTAAACTCTTTCTGTAGCCTGCAAAGAATATTTCAATTCCTTCTTTAATTCCTCCCGCTCTATTGAATCATGTCTAACGCAAAGGAAAGCTGCAATGCTGAACAGTCAGACCTGCACCTCTTCCTATCAAATCACATCAATGGTTACAATGTTGTATTTCAATGTGCTGATCCACGCTCTAAGCTCATCTGCCTTTCCTACAATAATCCTTGCATTGAAATAATACGCAACTCGGAACATTAGTTTCACCATGTTCACCCTTTAATGTCCTGACTCTGGAAAATGGCGTAACAACATTGTTCCTGCACTGCCACTCCACCTGAAGCCTTCCATAATGCAATATCTGATCAGCCACACGTTAGACTGTATTATCGTCCTATTTCAGACCTCACTCGCACGTGGTACGGAGAGCAATCCTGAGAACACAACCCTGGAGTTCCTGCCCTTTAGCTTAACGTCTAACGACATAAGCTCACTTTGCAAGACTTCGTCACATTTCCTACTCTTGTCATTGGTGCCAACGTGGACCACGACCTCTGGCAACTCATGCTGCCCCAAAGAATGTGTCAGACTCGAACGGAAGATATCCCTGACATTGGCAAGACACCATTCAACAGTCTGCTTCTCGTAAAGAGAAACTCCAGCCTGTTCACCTGACCATTGAACTCCCGCTGTCAGTGCAGCTCACCACTTCTCATCCCTTCTGAATCGCAAATCCAAACTCTGTGCCAGAGGCATAATCGCAGTGGCTTTCCTCTTCTAGGCAATGCCCCGAGGCAGAAAGCTGTATACCTGTTACAGAGGAGTTTTCGGTAGTGGTTGCCTATCCCCTTCCCCCCTACTGACAGTTACCCAATTACCTACGGACTGCGCCTTGTGTATATCTCCGTCCCTGATCAGTCTGTGAGTCAACCTCTTAGCATTCTGAGTGATCGTGGGTTCATCCAGCCCCAGCTCCAATTCCTCAGCACAATCTGTAAGAAGCTGCAGCTGGAGGAAAAGCCTGAAGGAGAAGTTGTCAGGCTACCCCTGTCTTGCTGCATCCTGTAGGATGAGCATTGGACTATTCTGCCTGGCATTCCCACTGTTCTAATCATGAAAAAGAGGGAAAGTTTTACCCAAAATCTACCTAAAGCCTCCACCCCTCCGCACTGAACTCTCACTGACACAAAACCTCAACTCCCCAGTCTATTTCTGGCTCACTCACGCTATGTGTGCTCTTCTTAAAAGTCGTGAAGTGGATAATTACCCCGCCGTCTATGACGTGCAGGAACTCCTGACTGACCCCGCGTGCATCTTTTAAAGCTATGAACACTTCAATGGTTGTGAGTGATCTACAGTGAGTAGAATATGCTGGGTCAGTCCATGTTCAGCGTAGATTTGTACCCACCCCTCCGCTACTCAATATATTCCCCATTGTTCATTCCAGAGCGTGACTGAGCTGGCGGAGAAGGCAAACCGAGCGGGCGCTTCCAAACTCCTCCTGAATCTGGTGATGGAGAAGGGATCAGGGGCCCGAAGGGTGATGTGGGAATCCTTTGTGGATCTACATCACCATTTACCGAAGCTTAGCAGAATACTGAATGAAATACGGGAACGTGGTACGGTGAACTAAACACTGAGTGTTACAGATGTAAATGCTGATGAATTTTCACTATTACACAGTACAGACCTCATGCAGTTTAATCTGTTTGAACAGGTGACGGCCAGTTCGCCTACATGGACACTGAGCGGGGTTTATCTGAATTGCCCAAGCATCTGAAAGGTAAACGATGGAACAGATATTGCAAAGTATTTATATTACTCTGAGTAGGGAGTAGGACCAAAAGCAAGACACAGACACTGAACTACCAGGAACAGGACTAGGCGTGAGAAGGAATCAAGGAAACCGGGGAAGAAAGGATGCTGGACATGACTAAGGTGAGGATATAAGACGAGGAGGGGCACAGGACGGGACCAGAGACTCTTGGACTGGACAAGGGAACCTCAGCACAGGACGAGGTAATCCTAGCATAGGGCTGGGCAAGGCACATGACGGGATGAGAACCCAGAACCTTGGTCGAGGGTGAAACAAGACTGCACGTAAGACTCCTGGGCAAGGGAACCCCAGCACAGGACGAGCGAATTCCAGCACCGAGCTGGGCAAGGTACTCCTGTGTCGGGCGCGGCGCATGGACATGACAGGAAACCAGAACCTAAGTCGAAGAAGAAACAGGGACATTGAACACCGAGCCGGGAAACCTCTTTGGGTACAGCACGTCGGGCCGGAACACAAAACACAGAACACAGGGCAGGTCCCCTCCTTGAGTACAGGTCGTAGGTCCGGGACTCATAACACAGAACACAGAGCCGGGACCCCTCCTTGGGTACGAGAGCAGGTCCGGGACAAATTACACAGAACCCTGAACACGACGCGACAGTTCCCAAGGGTAGGTAGCGGCCAAACGGCCAGACCTACCTATCGAAGGCATGAAACTAGACTGACAGTTCAAAACAGGGCGAGGCTCCAGACACAGGCAAGGTAAGGCAAGGCTCCAGGCAGAGGCGAGGCGAGACAAGGCAGGGCTCCAGGCGAAAGGTGAAGGGATGGGACACACACAGTGGCTTTGGACAGGAACAATCCGGCATCCAGAGGCTGAATCCAAGAAGCTATTTATGAGGCCAGCGCAAACGAGAATCAGCTGCCTCAGCAGAAACTAGGGAACTCGGAAAACCGGGAATAAGGAACTTATTCCGTGAACCGGAATGCCGATCTCACGGACAGGACCATGACACTAAGAGCCTGAATACCTGTTTTTAGAGGCATGGTTTGAGACTGTCAGAGTTCAGGCGGCACTTCTTGAGCTGTGGCTGGCGGACGGATAACCATTTGCTTTTTTCAGAACACCGTTTTACCGTCCGTGTCTTCGGCTGTGCACGTGGAGAAATCAAGGAGTTTGCTGAACAGACATTCCCGGCAGTCAAAGAAGAAGCATAGAATAGATAGCATAGAAAAGTGTAGAACTGTCTGGCAGTTCGGCCAACAATATTGTGCCGACCTTTAATCCCTGGCTTCCATATAACCCCCCACATTAAATTACATCATATACCTGTCAGGTCGTCTCTTAAAATTTACTCGTGTATCTCGCTCAGTCAGCGCATTCCACGCACCAAACACTCTCTGAGTGACAAACCTTCCTCTTATATCCCTCTTGAACTTCCCACCCCTTACATTAAAGTCAGGTCCTCTGGTACTGAGCAGTGGTGCCGTGGGGATGAGGCGCTGCCTGTCCACTCCATCTATTCCTCTTGATATCTTCTACACCTCTATCATGTCTTCTCTCATCCTCCTTCTCTTCAAAGAGTTAAGCCCTAGCTCCCTTGATCTCTGATCATAATCCATACTCTCTAAACCAGGCAGCATCCTGGTAAATCTCTTCTGTACCATTCCCAATGCTTCCACATCCTTCCTAGAGTGAGGCGTCCAGAACCGCACACAGTACTCCAAGTGTGGCCTAACTAGAGTTTTATAGAGCTGCATCATTACATCGCGTCACTTAAACTCTATCCCTCGACTTATAAAAGCTAACACACCATAAGCTTTCATAACTCCCCTATCTACCTGTGAGGCAACTTTCAGGGATCTGTGGACATGTACCCCCAGATCCTTCTGCTCCTCCACACTACCAAGTATCCTGCAAATTACGTTGCACTCTGCCTTGGAGTTTGTCCTTAAATAGTGTTTTACCTCACACTTCTCCAGGTTGAACTCCATCTGCCACTTCTCAGTCCACTTCTGTATCCTATCAATGTTTCTGCGACAGTCCTCTACACTATCCACAACACCACCAAAGTGGTGTCATAGACAAACATGCTAAGCCACCCTTCTACCCCCATATCCAGGTTGTTAATAAAAATGACGAAAAGTACAGGTCCCAGAACGGATGCATGAGGGGCACCACTAGTCAGAACAGTCCAAATCGAATACACTCCTTCCACCATGACACTCTTCTTTCTGCACGCAAGCCAATTTTGAATCCACCTGGCCAAGCTACCCTCGATCTCATGCCTTCTGACTTTCTGAATAAGCCTACCGTGTGGAACCTTGACAAATGTCTTACTAAAATAAATGTAGATCGCATCCACTGCACTACTCTCATTTATATGTCTGGACACATCCACAGCGAACAATATATGGCTTGTTAGACACGATCTGCACTTCACAACGCCATGCTGACTGTCCCTTATCAGACCCTGATTTTCTAAATGCCCACAGATCCTATCGCTAAGAAACGTTTCCAACAGCTGTCCCACCACAGACGTAAGGCTCACTGGTCTGTAGCTATCCGGGCTACCCTTACTGCCTTTTTTGAACTAGGGGATAACATTCGCCTCTCTCCAATCCTCCAGTACCCTGCCCGTGTATACCGAGTACATAAGGATCCTAGCCAGACACTCTGCAATATCTTCGCTGGCCTCGTGGGGAATGTTCCGTTCGGCCCCGTGGACTTATCCGTCCTGATGTATTTTAACAACACCAAAACTTCCTCTTCCTTAATATCAACATGCTCCAGAACATCAACCTCGCTCATGTTGTCCTCATCGTCATCAAGTTCCCTCTCAGTGGTGAATACCGAAGAGAAGTATTCAATGAGAGTCTCGCTCACTTCCACAGCCTCCAGGCTCATCTTCCCTCCTTTATTTCTAATCGGTCCTTACTTCACTCCCGTCATCCTTTTGTTCTTCACATAACTGAAGAATGCCTTTGTGTTTTCCTTTACCCTACTCGCCAAAGCCTTCTCATGCCTGGTTCTTATTCTCCTCAGGGCCTCCTTAAGCACCTTTCTTGCTACCCTCTGATCCTCTATAGTACCATCTCATCGTGGCTTTCTAAACCATGCTGCCTTCCTGCGCCTGACTAGCTTTTATACCTCACTTGTCACCCATGGTTCCTTCACCCTACCATTCCTAATCTTCCTCACCGGGACAAACTTATCCCTAACATCCTGCAAGAGATCCCTAATCATTGACCACATGTCCTTAGTACATTTCCCTTCAAAAACAAAAAAAAAACATCATCCCAATTCACACTCGCAAGTTCTAGCTTTATAGCCTCATAACTTGTCCTTCCCCAATTAAACCGACATCTTCCCCTTACTGATTTTATTCTTGTTCATGAAAGGCCAGGGATCTGTGAATTGACACAGTTCGCTACCTAATACTAGATCTAATATGGCATTCCCGCTAGTCGGCCTATCAACATACTGTGACAGGAATCCGTCCTGGACATACTTAAACAATTCTGCCCCATCTAAACTATCGGAACTAATCAGTGTCAATCAATGCTCGAGCAGTTAAAATCACCCATGATGAACACCCTGTTATTATTGCACGTTTCCAAAATCTGCCCCCCAATCTGCTCCTCGGTATCTCTGCTGCTACTAGGGGGCCTATAGAATTGTCCCAATAGAGTAACTGCTCCCTTCCTGTTCCTGCCTTCCGCCCATACTGACTCCAAAGCGATTCCTGCTGCATTACACAAACTTTCTGTAGCTGTAATAGTATCCCTGACCAAAAATTCCACCCCTCTTACCCACCCTCACCGTATCCCTTATAAAGCACTGGAATCCGGGAATATTGAGAAACAATTCCTGCCAGCTCACATTTCTTTACCTTTGCTCCTCATGCTTCTTGCAAAGAAATACCCGCACTTTAGCCCTTCTGCCTTGCTACCTTTATACACTTTATCCTGCTTCTCTTTATCAAAGCCTGCATATGTTAGATCTGGCTTTACACCATGCAATATATTTGCAGCTCTCCCATGACCCGTATCCACCTCAGTTCAGTTGCAACACGTCCCGTCGAAACAGGACCCACCGTCCCTGGAATAAGGCCGAATTTTCCAGAAGCATGAAGCACTCCCTCCTGCAGCAACTCCTTAGCCGCGTATTTAGCTGCATTATCTCCCTATTTCTAGCCTCACTACCACGTAGCCGGCTCATCCTGAGATTGCATCCCTGAAAGTCCTGTCCTTCAATTTTGCACCTTTATCCTTAAACCGTTTTTGTGGGACCTCCACCTTCTTCCTATCCACGTCATTGGTCCCTACCTGCACCACGACATCCAGCTACTCACCCTCTCCTCTTTTCCCTCCTTCCATTCTGAGCTGAGGATCCAGTCTCGGTGCCAGAGAGGCAACCACTGCAACTTGTCCCTGGTCGGTCATCCCCACAAACATTATCCAAAACGGTACGCCCCCGCACCCACTTCTACCGTCTGCAGTGTTGCAGAGTTCAACATAAGCTGGGCAGCGAAATCAGTGAAATCCCAACTCCACACAACACTCTCCTCTCCAGAATCACGTGCCCACTTTGTGCTCGCTGGAACACCGGGGAATCTACAAACGCGAACAGCGGATCTGAATTCTGGGACATCGTTCATTTTCACACAATCTTATCTCTGATTTCCCGACTTCACCAAAACTTAACATTTTTTTTTACAAATTAGGGGAAATAAGTGGGTGTTCCGTGTTCATCAGATCAGGCTTTGACAACCTACTTCTGTCCGTCCTCAGATGTTCAACAGAAACACAAGGAGACTCTGCGGTCACAGACTGAAACACTGAGAGGGAACACGATCCTGATGAGGGAGAAGGTGAAGGTTTTCCGGCTGGTCGATCGATACGCTGAGCTCACGGTCATTTCTACTGTTCGAGATCGGACACTGGTGGAACACGAGCTGCTGGCAAGAGGCAGAGACCACGAGGAGTGGAGACAGAAACATCTGCGCAGCGAGCTGGAGAAAATCCACATTGATCATCTGTTTCACAATAGTTACTCACATAGTTTCCGGGACAAAATGAAAAGATTCATCACACGATCAACTTCGGGATGCCCGGTAGCAATGGCCGGAGTCCCGGGGATCGGGAAAACGACACTGGTACAAAAGATTGTTTACGACTGGGCCACGGGGAAAATATTCCAACAATTCCACTTTGTCTTCTGTTTCAAATTTCGGGATTTAAACTCCATTAACTGCAGAATAAACCTGATGGAACTAATTCTGGATCAGTATCCATACTTTGGGAATTCTCTGAGAAAGGTCTGGAAGAACCCAGAGGGATTGTTGTTTATATTCGATGGTTTAGATGAATTCAAACACAGAATCGATTTTGATGACAGTCGGAGATACACAGAACCCAAGCACAAGTGCCCAAATCCCGAGTGGCGTTGCAAGGTGTCTGACATTGTGTACAGTTTAATCCAGGGCAAGCTGCTCCCAGGGTGTTCAGTGCTACTGACCTCCCGTCCCACTGCATTACATTTGTTGGAAAAGGCGAAGATCAGTGTTTGGACTGAAATACTGGGATTTGTTGGTGAGGAACGAAAGGAATATTTCATCAGGTATTTTGAAGATCAGACGGTGGCGGAAGCTGTTTTCAAACACGTGCAGGAGAACGAGATCCTGTACACCATGAGCTACAACCCCTCCTACTGCTGGATCCTCGCTCTGGCACTGGGCCCCTTCTTCACACAAAGAGTCAGGGACCCGCAGAGAGTTCCCAAGACCATCACTCAACTGTACTCCTACTATATTTACAATATCCTGAAAAACCACGGCCGGGAGACTGAGAACCCCCGTGAAGTGTTACTCAGGGTGGGTCAGATGGCCTTCAGAGGAGTGTCCGAGAAGAAGATTGTGTTTACAGATGGAGATTTGATCAAGTTCAATCTGCAGCCTTCCCAGTTCCTGTCCGGGTTCCTGATGGAGCTTTTGGAGAGAGGAGATTCTGCCCAGAGCGTGGTGTACACATTCCCACACCTCACCATCCAAGAGTTTGTAGCTGCAGTCGTACAATTCCTGAAACCACATAGCGGGGATATCCTGAAATTTCTCACTGAAGCCCACAACACGACAGATGGACGGTTTGAAGTATTTCTCCGTTTTGTTGCTGGTCTCTCCAACCCAATGACAGCTCGGGGCCTGGAGGAGTTTCTGGGTCCATTTCCTCATCAAACAACCTGCCGGGTGATTGACTGGGTGAAGGAGGAGGTTAAACGCCAGAGTGGAAACACGGGTGACACTGGGAGAAAGAGACTCCTGAACACATTGCACTACCTGTTTGAGTCTCAGAATCGTGGTCTGGCTCAGGCCGCACTGGAATCTGTGGACACACTTTCATTCACAGGAATGACACTGACCCCGATTGACTGCGCGGTCCTGTCTCATGTCATCGGACTCTGTGATACAATAAAACACCTCGACCTGGAGAAATGCAACATTCAGTGTGAATGAATCCAGCGACTGGGACCCGGGCTGCACAAGTGCCAGGAGTTGAGGTAACTTGACTGATCTCTCACTCTGAACTCTGAAACTGTTCTATTGTGCTGTTTCAAATTTGGTAAAATTGTGGATAGGGTGGTGAAGAAAGCTTTTATTATGTTGGCCTTTATAAATTGAGTATAGGAGTTGGGATGTAATGTAAAAATTGTACAAGGCATTGGAAAGGCCGAATTTGGAGTATTGTGTACAGTTCTGATCACCGAATTATAGGAAAGATATCAAGAAAATAGAGAGAGTACAGAAGAGATTTACTAGAATTTTAGCTGGTTTTCAGCACCTAAGTTACAGGCAAAGGCTGAACAAGTTAGGCCTTTATTCTTTGGAGCGGAGAAGGTTGAGGGGGGACTTGATAGAGGTATTTAAAATTATGAGAGGGAAAGATAGATAGAGTTGACGTGGATAGGCTTTTTGCATTGAGATTAGGGGAGATTCAAACAAGGGGACATGAGTTGAGAGTTACAGGGCAAAAGTTTAAGGGCAACACGAGGGGGACTTTCTTTACTCAGAGAGTGGCAGCTGTGTGGAATGAGCTTCCAGTAGAAGTAGTAGAGGCAGGTTCGGTATGTTCATTTAAAGTAATATTGCATAGGTATACGGACAGAAAAAGAATGGAGGGTTATGGACTGAGTGCGGGTCGGTGGGAGTAGGTGCGAGTAAGCTTTCGGCACGTACTAGAAGGGCCGAGATGGCTGTTACCGTTCTGTAATTGTTATATGCTTATATATAAATTGCAGTAAATCAAATAATGTGACAAATAACTGCAGGGCTGCTGAGTAATTACCCAGGATATAAACGTTTTGTGGGATGTTGGTGACTTCAGTCGATAACGGCCGTTGGTTTAATGGTAGCAAATAACAGGAATGGCCGTGTTTCTCGCTGCCCGTTACACGTCCATTGACAATCTTCCTTCTCACTGTTACTGACACCCAGACCGACACTGACTGCAACTGATGGGTCAAAGCTTCACACAGCCTTCACTGTCAGGAACAATAGACCATCAGCAGATTGCCCCGGTGAAAAGGAAAGAAATACCATTGAGAGATTGTCCTACCCCACCCTTTTCCGTGCGTCTCTCTCACCCTCAGTCTCACCGTGTGACGGCTCACTAGCAGATACCCAGATCCCATTCGGGTACCTAATCTGCCGATTGTGGACCTCATTTGTGACCCACCCCTCCCGTGCAATCTATTTCTGAATCCCCTCGTTTTGTAGGATTATATTTTCCCATCGGCATACTCCTCTGGGATCTCTTCCAGATCCCGCTTCCTTCTGTAGGATGTGTTTTCCTTTCTTCTGTCGGATCACTCTACTTCATTCCCCTTCTTTCTGCAGCTTCAATCTTCCCATCCCTTTACCTTAGCTGGGATCTCCCCTACCGTCTCCCATCAGCACTCTCCAGATTCACAAATCTTTCTCACTGTGGGACTTCCTCCCACACTTCAACCCTGCTCTTTCCAACACTCTCAGGTGAGGAACACTTTTCTGACAATCAGGGAATGAGACAGAATACATGGAGTTTACAGACTAAATTACTGACATTCTATGAATCCCCTGGAGCTGGCCAGTGAGGGACATTGAGAGTGACGGGAACTCCGATCAGTGATTTACCGAAGGGTTTATTTTTTTCCAAACATATCCGAGTAAGAGAAATTCCCTCAGACACTCGGTTTGAATCACTTTGTTCATCAACTTGCCTGTTTTTGTTTAGACTTGGGAAGAATAAACTGGGAGATTCAGGAGTGAAACTGGTGTCTGCTGCTCTGAGGAACCGGGAGTGTAATATACAGGAACTGTGGTAAGTACCAGACTGTGGGAGATTGTGTTTACAGTCACTGGGTGTTTGACACTGAACATTAATGTGATCAGTAATTGTGTTACCGATTATCACTGCCGATTTGTACCGTCTCCTGTCTCTCTGTGTCCTTCACCCTCACTCTCTCTCATCTCCAGGCTGAACAAAGTCTGTCTCACAGATTCTGGAGCCAAGGATCTCGCCTCCGCTCTCAGTACAAACCCATCACTGACAGGTCTGAGTCTGAGTGGTAACAAATTGGGAGATTCAGGAGTGAGACTTATGTCTGCGGCTCTGAGGAACCCGGAGTGTAAAATACAGAAACTGGAGTAAGTACCAGACTGTGCGAGATTGCGTTTACAGTCACTGGGTGTCAGACACTGAACATTAATGTGATCGGTAATTGTGTTACTGATAAACAATGGACATTTGTACCAACTCCTGTCTCTCTGTGTCCTTCACCCTCACTCTCTCTCATTTCCAGGCTGTTCGATGTCGGTCTCACAGATTCTGGTGCCGAGGATCTCGCCTCCGCTCTCAGTACAAAACCATCACTGACGGAGCTGGACCTGAGTGGTAATAAACTGGGAGATTCAGGAGTGAAGCTGGTGTCTGCGGCTCTGAGGAACCCGGAGTGTAAAATACAGAAACTGGAGTAAGTACCAGACTGTGGGAGATTGTGTTTACAGTCACTGGGTGTCTGACACTGAACATTAATGTGATCAGTAATTGTGTTACTGATAAACACTGGGGATTTGTACCATCTCCTCTCTCTGCATCTTTCACCCTCACTCTCTCTCATCTCCAGGCTGGACGGTGTCGGTCTCACAGATTCTGGTGCCAAGAAACTCTCCAGCGATCTGATTATAAACGGATCACTCACGGATCTGGAGCTGAGTGGTAATTGTGTTACTGATAAACACTGGGGATTTGTACCGTCTCCTGTCTCTCTGTGTCCTTCACCCTCACTCTCTCTCATCTCCAGGCTGAGGTATGTCGGTCTCACAGATTCCGGTGCCGAGGATCTCGCCTCCGCTCTCAGTACAAACCCATCACTGACGGTGCTGGACCTGGGATACAACTCTCTGACAGAAGGATCTGTCCCCGGTCTCCGCCGCCTCATACTGACCCTCCCGAGTCTGGAGCGGATCGGGTGAGTGTTTGTGTTAATGTTCAATGTGATAAAATGTCAGCGGATCCGCGGGTTTTCTGGTGATATTTGTCTGTGAGTGTTGTTGAAACATTAACCCCGGCCCCCTGTTACTGACACTGTTGTGTGATCTGTTTATTCCATCTTCATTCTCCCATCTGTTTCAGGCTGTACGAGAATCGGTTCAGTGAGACCGGGAGGAATGAACTGAGATCTCTGTGGGGAGTCAGACCCGGACTGAGAGTGGATCTGTGAACATCTGAATGTGTGAACATCCCCGCCCGCGGGATGGAGCCGATTCCCCCCTCACCTTTAACTACCCCTCCCCCTCCCCTTTAACTCCCCCTCCCCTTTAACTACCCCTCCCCCTCCCCTTTAACTCCCCCTCCCCTTTGACTACCCCTCCCCCTCTCCTTTAACTACACCTCACCCTCCCCTTTAACTCCCCCTTCCCTTTAACTCCCCCTTCCCTTTAACTCCCCCTCCCCTTTAACTCCCGCCCTTACCTTTAATGGCCGCGCGCCGGGGCTGATTCCCAACGGTTTTAACGGAACCGGCTCCGGTCTCGAGCTCGGTAATCTCGGAAGCGCTCCTACCGTGACGTATTTCCGCCCGCTGTCCGGCGGCGCCACTTCCGCCGGATGTGCGGGTCCGAGACTCTCCCGCGTGACACCCCGGGGAATTACCCGGACGGGAGGAGCCCGGGGGGCCAGGGCTCAGTCTGGGACACCGGTGTCCCGGGAGAGAATCCTTTTGCCCCCTCTGCTGAGGACGGGGCATTCGGCTGTCTGGCCGATATAATGGTGTTAAATTGACAAATACCTCGGCAATGACCCTGGATCCGCAGCGATCCCGGACACGGCCCCGGAGTGTGATTGGATGCAGAGTGACGGGGAGGAACGGGACTGATTAATCTACCGGTCACCCGTTGTCGCCGGTCAGTTAATTGTGAGTGACTGTGAGCGAGGACGGGGCATTCGGCTCTCTGGCCGATATAATGGTGTTAAATTGACAAATACCTCGGCAATGACCCTGGATCCGCAGCGATCCCGGACACGGCCCCGGAGTGTGATTGGATGCAGAGTGACGGGGAGGAACGGGACTGATTAATCTACCGGTCACCCGTTGTCGCCGGTTAGTTAATTGTGAGTGACTGTGAGCGAGTCGGGAACAGTGTGGCGACCCACTTTCTGCGCAGGCGCACCGGCTCACAAATACCCAGGGAGTAAATGCCAGCACCAGGAAGTTTGAATAAACTAGTCTGGAACAGATTTACCGAATGCCAGTCGTTGTCTCTAACTCTGTATGTAGTACATCGCTACAGCAGCTTATTTACTCCCGCAAGACAGCAGCTCACATACTGTTTAATTTGCATTTATCATGATGAAATCAATAAACCGCTGTAACTTCCTGACTTGGTGTCTGACTTGAGTTTGTTTGAGGTTTCTGCTGCCCCCCGCACCCTGTGCACTGCAACAGTGGGTCGGAGCTCCTCACACTGACACAGTAGAGTCTCAGCTCCAGGCTGAGGGAGGTCAGACTGGCAGAGTCTGGGTGCCCAGGATCTCGTCTAAAATTAACCCCGTTCAAGGCTAACTATACCCCTCCTGTACCACTCAGACAGTTATTATCCTCCAGAATATCAGATGTGAGTCACTGAGGTCCCGAATACCAGACGGATGGAGGATGGAATACCGGCGTGAAACACAGAGTGAATCTCCCTCCACACCGTCCCATCACACACTCCCGGGGTCAGACACAGAGTGATTCTCCCTCCACACCGTCCCCTCACACACTCCCGGGGTCAGACACAGAGTGATTCTCCCTCCACACCGTCCCATCTCACACTCCCGGGGTCAGACACAGAGTGATTCTCCCTCCACAGCGTCCCATCACACACTCCCGGGGTCAGACACAGAGTGAATCTCCCTCCACACCGTCCCATCACACACTCCCGGGGTCAGACACAGCGTGAATCTCCCTCCACACACTCCCGGGGTCAGGCACAGAGTGAATCTCCCTCCACACCGTCCCATCACACACTCCCGGGACCAGACACCGAGTGAATCTCCCTCCACACCGTCCTATCACACACTCCCGGGGTCAGGCACAGAGTGAATCTCCCTCCACACCCCCATCACACACTCCCGGGACCAGACACCGAGTGAATCTCCCTCCACACCGTCCCATCACACACTCCCGGGGTCAGACACAGAGTGAATCTCCCTCCACACCGTCCCATCACACACTCCCGGGGTCAGACACAGAGTGAATCTCCCTCCACACCGTCCCATCACACACTCACAGGGTCAGACACAGAGGGAATCTCCCTCCACACCGTCCCATCACACACTCCCGGGACCAGACACAGAGTGAATCTCCCTCCACACCGTCCCATCACACACTCCCGGGGTCAGACAGAGTGAATCTCCCTCCACACCGTCCCATCTCACACTCCCGGGGTCAGACACAGAGTGAATCTCCCTCCACACCGTCCCATCACACTCTCCCGGGGTCAGACACAGGGGGAATCTCCCTCCACTCCGTCCCATCACACACTCCCGGGGTCAGAATGTGACTGACGTCATAATCAGAATAATTGCCTCAGTGGAATCGCTCTCTGTTGCTTATAACTCTGTAAAACCGATCACCGGTCAATATGAGCAGTTGGAGCGTTCCGGACAACTGAACGCTGCTTGTGACGGAATATAGAATAGGCAGCGATTTACTACAACCCGAGCATTTTCTATCCTGCAATTGTAGCGATCGGTGTCCCTGGTTAGATGCTGGAGTTGGTCACTAAATATATGGTGCCGTCGTCCTGCTTTTTGTTTCGCTGCGCTGTTCGGAATTTTATCAGCACGAATGCTACCCTCAGTTTCGGTGTCCTTATTTTTCCGATACGGTGATTTTTTTTCTCTTTTGTCAAATACGTTGTTGCCGATATGGCCACAGCTTCATAGACTGATCTTGCTCGGCTTTCTGAAGAGACAGTGGTCGCTTTTTCCAGATCGGCAGCTTTTTTCAAATGACCTCCCAGTCGAAAATCGACACGCAGGTCAGTTCTTGCATTAGCACTAAATTGTAACTTGTGCTTTGGACCTCATTAATTTCACTTCAATTTAATCCTTCCGCTGTTTCATCTCTGATAATTGAAATGGTGTTAATTATGAAATGATCTACCGTTCAGCGGTACGTGCGTCGTGGTAATCAGATGCCCCGCACCAAACTGTCGGAAGGTCGGCAACTCCGGTACGTTGCTGTCCCTCCAGCCGGGGTGCACCGATGAAGCCGGGACATTATGGATTTCCGTTTTTATTTATTTCCAAAAAGAAACTCTGCCCTGCTATATCGAGAGATACCGGCCACATGACAGATGCACTGCCACCTGGCTGTTCGGAGGACACACCACATGCCAATCAACATTTGGTGCACTGCCACCTGGCTGTTCGGAGGACACACCACATGCCAATCAACATTTGGTGCACTGCCACCTGGCTGTTCGGAGGACACACCACATGCCAATCAACATTTGCTGCACTGCCACCTGGCGGTTCGGAGGACACACCACATGCCAATCAACATTTGGAGCACTGCCACCTGGCTGTTCGGAGGACACACCACATGCCAATCAACGTTTGCTGCACTGCCTCCTGGCTGTTCGGAGGACACACCACATGCCAATCAACATTTGGTGCACTGCCACCTGGCTGTTCGGAGGACACACCACATGCCAATCAACATTTGGTGCACTGCCACCTG